>NC_041218.1:33945812-34023713 GCF_002837175.3 Physeter macrocephalus
GGACATATATACACTACCAAATGTAAAATAGATAGCTAGTGGGAAGCAGCCGCATAGCAGAGGGAGATCAGCTCGGTGCTTTGTCACCACCTAGAGGGGTGGGATAGGGAGGGTGGGAGGGAGGGATACACAAGAGGGAAGAGACTTGGGGACATATGTGTATGTATAATTGATTGACTTTGTTATAAAGCAGAAACCAACACAACCTTGTAAAGCAATTATACTCCAATAAAGAAGTTTAAAAAAAAAAAGAAAAACTGGGAAGTTGCCTTTTAAGTAAAGAGTTGGAGGAAGAGAGGACTTAGCCATCTAAATACAGCTCTGCCTGGTGTGTCTGAAGCACAGCAAAGGGGCCAGTAAGCCTGGACCTCGGTGATTAGAAGATGAGATCAGAGAAGACAATCGGATCAGGCAGGGCCTTGTAGGCCACTGTGAGACCTGGGCCTTTATTGGAGTGAAATATGAAGCCACTGCAGAGTGTTGAGCAAGGGAACGATTATATTTGAATGGAATCACCTTGAGTGGGTGTGGGAGAAGACTGCTGGTGGCAGGGGGGTGGGATAGGGCTAAAATGGAGAAATGAGGTTGGTTGGGAGCTGGGAGGCTGCTGTTAATAGTGCAGGTAAGTGATGGCAGTGGCCTAGGCCAAGAGGAAGGAATAAGTGATGAGAGGTGGCTAATTCTGGTTATATTTTGAACGCAGCTAAAAGGATTTGCAGATGGATTTGGAGATGAGGTGTGTGAGGAAAAAAAGGAGTCAAGAATATGCTAAGGATTTTGCCTTTTGTAATATTAGGGAGAATGGTTCTGCCAGTTACAAAGGAGCTGGAGGATGGAGCAAGTTTGGCAGGGATGTGTGAAGATCAGTAGTTTTGTTCATGTTTGAGATACTTTTTAGACATCTAAACGGAGATGTTTAGTTTGCACTTGGATATTTGAATCCTGGAATTGGGGAGAAAGGTCTGGAGTAGAGACTTAAATTAGGAAGTTGTCTGCATATCAATGGTATGAAAGCCATGAGACTGGATGAAACCACCAAGGAAAGGAGTGCAGGGAATGAAGAGAGGAGAACCGCATGCTAGGGCTCACTGACGCCAACAGGCTGGGGAGAGCAGGGTGACCAAGAAGGAGCAGTTGGGTATACCGTCTGGCACCTCCGTCTACTACCATGAAACTTGTTCTCCCATTCCATATCCTATCTTGGTGCTGAACATTTCCCACATTTCCAAGACATCATGCTTGACTCCCACCTACAGGTGTTTTAAATATGTCCACCTGCATCCATCCCCAGGGCAGTATCACTTCTTACCTGGATTATTACAACAGCTTCCTACCTGGTCCTCCTTCCCCATTCTTGTCCCTGATCATCCATTCCCTGACGTAACAGAGCTATCTTTTTAAAAAGACAATCTGATTATTTTATTTTTATGTTTAAAAACAGTTCAACTCCTTAGCACAGCTTAAAAGCCATGCATGATTTGGCTTCTGCCTAATTCTCCAGCTTTGCCACTTGCCATCTCCTCCCTAGAAATCTAGGCTCCAGCCACCCTGTCCTTCTTTGAGCTGTTGAAGCAAGCCATGTGTTCTTCCACTCTGGGTTTCAGCACATAGATCCCCTTCATGGAACACCTCTGCCCTCACCTTCACCTGGTTAACTCTTACTCTCTCTTCAAGTCTCATCTTAGGGAACATTTCTTCTAGGAAGCCTTCTCCAATGGTTCTCTTGCCCTCTAGGAAGGGATTAGGAACTCTCCCATGTGCTCATACATCAAACTTGCCTCCGCCTTATCTGGACTTTATAATGTTGTGTTGTAATTTACTTATTCATACCTCCCACTAGACTATAAGCTCCATCTTTAGCCCCTGGCATACTGCCATTACATGGCACTTGGTAAGAATTTGTTGAAGAATAGATAATGGAATGAATTAATACATGAAAGAATGATCCTGAATAAAAACTCTGGCAGTATGGATATAACAGAAAGAAAGGACTAGATTAGAAATTTATGTGACAATGATGCAACATCAATACTGACCATTGAGGAGACTGAGAAATCAAAGATGGCTAAAAAAACGTCTACCTTGGGTGTAATAAACAAAGGTAAGGAAAATAGGCAGAGAAGAGTTTTGGGGCAAAAATAATAGTTCAGTTAATAACTGAGTGTCTGTTGGTCATTCAAGTGGCAGTGTCTTTAAGGTGATTAACAACATGGGCACAGTGGTTTAGAGAAGAGGGAGTTAGGGATAGCAATTGGTGAACCATTGGTCCATTGGTGTATTTGAAGTCATGGAGGTAAATGAGATCACCCATGGGCATGTTCAGTAAGAGAAAGGAGGGATTCAGATGGAACCCTAAAGATGAGAAACTAAACTTTATATCTAAAGGCTGAAGTAAAGGTTTGAGTGGTATTTCACAAGCTTGAGAAATTTCAAGAAAGGAAAAGCAAGATGTATAGTGTCAAATCTCATAGAAGGGTCAAGTGGGATAACAGAAGTGTCTATCAGATTTTTCCGTGAGGTTTCCAGTGATTAGAGTGAGGATATTCTCTTGGGAGTGGGGAAGAGACTGCTTGAGTTGAATAAGTTAAAGAATGAATGATAGTAGAAAAAATGAGATAGTGATTTTCAAGAATTCTTTATTTAAATGATAAGGCAGAAATAGGAGTGAATACTTAAGGTAACTGTATATTAAGGATATTCTCAGGGTGTGTGCTTCTTTCTAGAAGCAGCAAGTTGAGTAAGGGCTGAATGAAAAAAGGCGATGGAGATTTTAAAGATGAGAGGGGTTGGTAGGGAAGGTGGGATAGATGGAGCCAGGTGCTGGAAGATGTGGGGAAGAATGGGATCAGGACCACAGGCTGAAAAGACCATTTCATCATTTGACAGAGAAGGAAGTAATAACGGGTGACATAGAAACTATTCAGGCTTCTGTTTGCTCTCTAAACTATGAGGGAAGATACTACACTGAGAAGGGGAGCCAATGAGATTCAAGAGCTTGAGGGAATAGTGGAAGTTTGTAATCATTATGGTGGGAAAGGGTAAAAATGAGACTAGAGACAAGTAAACAGATTTGCTGGTAAGAGAAGCAGGTGCTATGAATTGGCCAAAATGGGCAATGACCAAAACAAGAATAAAAGTTCTTTTGAGATAATACTTATCCTAATGCACAATGCTCATTTTCATTGAGTATCTAAACAGTCAGCATGGCAGATTTGGGAATTAAATGGTCCCATAATCATAACCTCTGTAGTGAATTCTTTGTAATGTTTATTAATTCATCAGATCTATGAACGTTTACTAAGAGGAAATGCCAGCATTTGATTATTTTTATTTCAAAACCATTATTATTGAAATCTGTAAGGAATAACTTCAGGGAAAAGAAAAACATATTGAAACAGATACTCTGTTCTCTTTTCAATAAGACCAACAGTCTAAAGATGTTAAAGAAATGAATCAGATATAATAATTATCTAAGTCTGAAAATTAAAACCCATTTAGGAATTGTGAGGGAGCCTTGATCCTAAATACAAGTCTTGTTATTCATTTAGAATCTTTAATAACATTTGGAAAGCAATTAATCAAGTTATGACATAGATTCAAGAGCTGTCACCTTTCATTGTCATTAATGAAACTGTCTGGGGATTTATCTGCACTTTTCTGGTGATTTAAAGAACAACTTTTTAGTAACCTATTTGAAGACTATAAGAATGTTTAAAGTCATTGGACCTTGACGTACAAATTTCAATGAACAATCCAAATGTGTGTTAGTGAGACTGAAATAAAATTTAGAAGTATCTTAATTTTGACATGACAGAAAGTGAATTTTAAAAAGTCCAAAATGCATATTCATTTCTGTTAGGAGAAAGCTTTCTTCTGTCAACAACCTTTGCTTTGATTGCTTCTTTATATAATTCAATAGAACTTAAAATATTTACTGTACACTTTTACTCTCAGTTAAAAAAAAAAACAGCTAGGGTAATATTTTAGGTCCAAAGTTTCACACAGGCCCTGAATGATTCTATTTGTCTGCTGTCTGTATCTTAACTAGAGAGTGGTCAGGCGACGAGCTCACTTTGGACAGTGTGTCCTTCAGCAGGAGCTGGAGGGATTCTGCCTGAATGTGAGGCCAGAATCAGATGACAGCTGCTCACCTAAGATTCTCAGAGTAGCAAAAAGACAGGAAGTGAAGGTAGGCCCTGATATAAGCTTTCCTTAACTCTTTAGACTACTGTATAAGTTTAGAACATGAGAAGTACAATTCTTACGCAGACTAAAGCATGAACTCTGTACAATCGAGACCCAAAGAAATGGTCTCAAGATAATATCTGCAAGAAAAGCTAATATACATACATTGCAGATGATAGCCCAATGGAAAATAATTATTGATATAGTTTTAAGGGCCATAACTTTTGATCCCAACAGTAACAAATGGATTATAATGCCCTGATATGCTAGAAAATTTTAGTTATGAAAATGGTATAAAACATTTGTAAGCTGGGTTTTTCTTTTAATACTGTGATTCCTTCTGAGAACACAGAATTTCATTTACAGTGTTTTTGAGTAGCTAAAAGAGTGCATAGGACATGCCTCTGACATTCAGAATAGAAGTCCCTCTTTTTCTGCTACATATTCCTGCTATTCTTACTGGTAGCTAAGGGTAGGATAGACTAAGAGGGCTGATTTAGAAATGGGTAGATGATAGCCTAGTTTCTCCCAGAATCAAACCACCTGTGACAGAGTTGGAGGAACCTTCGACTTTGCTTATCATGTGCCTACCATTTTCCTGTGAGCTTCCTTTGATTCCCCACTCAGTTTTGACCAGCCTTTTTCCTATTTGGAAGGTGGCAGCCTGATTCCTAATGGGACACTCTCTTCATGACTTGCAATGCACCCAAATCCATGACCCTTAAGCGTATCCACCCACCTCTCCATTCCTTTAACCTTGCTGACCCATTACCCTGGCAAAACCTGCAGGTCTTCTGCTTCATTATCTATTTCCTATACTTGTAGCATGAGAGTTATCACAAAAATGTCTTAAATTGAATGACATTTTTCCAAATGTACAAATACAGAGGCATTTGACTGCTCATTTATCAAGCTGTGAGCCCTTTTAATTAGAGTTTAAAAAATCCTCTAAATGTAAATGTGTACAAACACATGGATATATAATTATTACTGATGGTTTGGTCAACCACTGAAATTGAAATTAAGCATGTGAAAACTACATAAATAAGTTACTCCTTATACAGTGCTATCTACAATTAAATTTCAAAACAAGTTTTAATGATAATATATGTATTCAGCAAACGTTCAGATTCACCTAAGAAAACCTCCATTTCAAGACCATAATAGCACAATTTTCCTTTTTGTTCCCACCAACATATAAAAAATGGACAAATTCTGGCACCTCAATGTCATAAAGAAACAACACACTTTTGATCAGGAAAGGTTTTCTGGGGACAAAATGTGATGAGTTGTTAGAAATTCACAACATGATATCAAGAAAAATGTCAATGACCACGCTTCAGTACTATGCCTTCTAAATACTACTTTCTTTCTTTTAGAGAGAAGGAGTTGCTGTCTCCATAGCCTTCAGTACTCTAATCATGTGGATTTCAATTGCACTTAAAGCTACATATTTATTTCAAGTCTATATGGGAAGTCTAGTTACCAGAAAATACACACTCACAAACAGGAAATCTGACTACAGTAAGAAGGTGTTTTTTCCCCCCACACAATAGAGTTCAAAGATGTGTCATCTATGTAATTTGGAGCAAAACCCAACACCACTATTATTGTTGAGTACCCCTCTCTCCCCTCCTATATTATGGCAACTTATGATTATAGCATTATGTTTTCCAAGCCTGTTTGAACTTGCTGCTCTTGCTTATAGATACAAATGACCTGCCCTTTTCTGTGCAAAGCTTTCAATCAGTAAGCATGTCAAGGTGGGAGGAAGGATGGCAGGAACAGTAAAAGGGAAAAAAAATCAATTTTCAGAAAGCATATGGTAACAACTGAATATTTAATCAAATTAGCCTAGAAATTCCTTCCTATTTTCAGCACTCTTTGCAAGGCTGTTGTGTCATGGTACAGAATGAATTTCAATAAATGTCATATATTTAGTTAGACGGCTTATTTTTAAAATTTGTTGAACTAGGTCACTGACTCAGAATAGATCTCATTTTAAGACATGACAGATGGATACTGATACTGAATAAAAAGACTGACATTAGTTGGAAGGTTCTGGGCAGAAGAAGAAGCCATTCATTTAACATTTAACAAAATATTTACTGAGTACCTACTGTGTGCCAGGATAAAATGATAAACATTTGGACTTTATATTATAATAGAAAGAGGAGTTGTTCCAAAATAATTTCCTTGGGGTTAGTAAGGATTACAATGGAATACCAATAGGGAGCAAGGTCCTTAAAAGTACTTACATTTTTCATATTGCACCAGAAAAATGCATTAGTACTCATTCAAACATCCATTTTGTTATGGTTGCAGGATTTTAGACCTAACTCAGATTTTTGAAGATGTTGTTTACTGACCCTTAACAAAAACCAACTTCCTATTTTTCTGGAACAAAAGGGGCCTTACATGGTTTCAAAGATTTCTTAGACATCAAAGAGCGTAGAGAGACATATAGTTTATGGGTAATGATTTAGGATTTAGTGAATCAAAAACACATGGATTAAATTTCCTTTAAAAGACCCCTAGGTTTAAATTTTAAGAGGTAAAATGTTGGTCTAAACACACATTAGTCCCAAAAAAGCCAAAATTTATTTTTAAAGATAGTTTGAGCTGTCTTATGGACCTAAAACTTGGCTGGGTTTTACTTTCCCACATGATTAGGCCTCAAAGGAGACAACCTGCCTTCTGCTAAACAAATTTACTCCACCTCTCTCATTTGTGAAGACTACATTATTTCAAAGGTCTCTAGCTCTGAATGCTCTTCTTGATATTTTCAATAAAATATTAAAAACCAGAAACAACCCATGGTCTTATTGAACAATTGGAGTACATTTTAATTCCTCCAAGTCAATTATTTTTTTTTTTACATACAACTTTAAAATTGGACCTGAGATTCTAGGTGCTAGGTTCAGATTTCCAGCTATCAGAGAACAAGAGATAATTTGAAAACAGGAAAAGGCCACTGATCTTAATATGTACACTGTTTCATGACATATTATTATATTTGCATTTAAAATAGTAGGAAGAAATACAGTACATGATCTTCCGTTCTAACACAATGGCTTTCCGGAAGGCCGCTAGCCTGGGTATTTCACCGCGTTTTTAGGATTAAAGGAAACAAGTTAGTGCACAACCTGTGAGCTTTTATTCCTTTGGAAAAATAGACTGCAACACTGACCTAATGGCTTTTAAAGGGTACTCAAAACCAACACAGCGCACGTTTTGAATTTCAGTGGTGGAGGAATAACAACTGGTGAAGTCCAGGCAGGTCTTAAAAATCAAAACAAAACAGAGAAAGCACCAGCATTCTAAACAGAGAGTTTATTCTGAATGAGAACCTGGAAATGAAATAGGAAATCTACATATAAAGTTATGATGAATTTAGATTTCAGGAAATTGTTGCTGCAGTTTAAGAATGAAATGACTACATTACTCTTATAGTTTAGAAATACACATAGTTTGATAGAAAGTATGTGGGTTGATGAGTTTAAGAAAATAAGTATGTGCTGATAGATGATGAATTAGAAAATATCTCTTTTTTTTTAGTCGCTAATTTTCCAGTGAGGAAAAAAGGCTGAGAACTCTAAAAGATAAAATACTTTTCAGAAGCAGTCCTGGGGCTTTTTGGCTTGCATGCTGCTGAATTAAACAGCACCTGCGGGTGAAACAGGGGACCACTTGGCAGGTATAGTTGTGGCCAAGATTGTAAATCTGGCCTGCAAACATTTTGTCTCTCTAGCTCAAACAATTTTAAAGATGCTGAGTCAACATGTTAAAATTGAGAGATTTCTAGCTTCTGAAAAGCTGAAAGACACCACCACATGGGCCCATGCCACTCATTGAGCCTCACGGCAACTCTGATGATGCCAAGCAGTGGCTGCTCCCTCTTAGGTAGGACTTTTTCTGAGCAGGTTTTTGGTCCCAGTTTTTGGTTAGTTTTACTCATTTAGGTTACCTGTTTGCAAATCTTCATACAGGATACAGAAAAGGCATAGGGGGAAGAAAGAAAAGAAGGAGAAAATCCAACACAGTGGTTTAACACCGGAAAGGGAAAAGGAAGGAGAGAGAAGGAAGGCCAGAAAGAAGTTCACAGCAGACAGAAGCTGTAAACCATCAGCAATTGCCTCCTTTGCTGTCTCCAGATTTATACTACGAAAGGGATCTGTGACAAAGCTATGGGTATTAGTCTCATCAAATTCCACTGGGTCAGGGTCATTGTGTAGAAAATAAGAAAGAAAATTGTCTGAATGGAGCAATATCCCTGATCAAGGATGGGGTGTGGGGATGGGACCAGGTAAATGCAAGAAAATACCATGGTTCTTTTCTTTCATTGCCCTCAAACCAAGGGATGTGGGCCTCTCCTTCATCTTTACCTTTGAGACTAATGAAGTATGGCAGGCACTGTCCAGGTACTTCCCATAAAAGACCAAGGACTCCATGTACAGTTGTGCAGGCTGTGCATTGCACAATTCCAGAGATAAAAAATGAGAATGACACTCCCAAGGAATGCGAAGGAGAAGCTCTGCCTTATTCTTTCATCTCCTTCAGGTTCTAGCTCAAAGGCCACCTTTGAATTAAGGCCTTCTCTGACCCCACTACTGAATGTTTCAGTCACCAGCCCATTCCCTCTTAGCCTTGACAGTCCCTACTCCTCTTTCCACTTTATGCTTCCTTATAGCTCTCATTACCACTTCACATACATCTTATTTATGTGTTTTTATTTACTGTTTGCCTTCCTCATTATAGAACAGAGCATCATGAGGCCAGAGACTTTTGTCTGTTTTATTCTCTGCTGCATTGTCAGAGTCTAGAATCATGCCTGGTAGGTGCATAACAAATTATCCTGAATGCCTAAATCCTCAGTCACATTCTTAGAGTACAGGAACCTGGCTTTCACTAGAACCTGTGATTCTCTGACCATTTTTCATAATTGCTTGGGCCAAATTTCCTAATAATCCTTTGTTATATTAGAAGAAATACTTTTCAAATCCTATGGACCATTATATAATCTATATGGCCCATAAACTCTTATATAATTTCTATTTGCCCTGTGCTACACAATCACAGAAATTTAAAACAATAGGAGTAACCTGTATAAACATACTTGCACAAATTTATACAATCACAGGAGAAACATGTATACTTGGGTATGCAATTAGCCAGTTCACTTTTTTTTTTAAATTTCACTGTGCTCACACCTCCTGTTACAAATGCCACACGTGTGATTTTTCTCTCAATTATATTTTACAGCTTATAAAAACACATTCTTCATTTTGTCCCTTGAAAAGCAAAGTAGTCAGATTTTACTGGATGTTTTTATTGAAACAAATCCCAAGGGGAATATACTAAACTGTTAAACACAGCTGAAGAGATATCTGAGAATGGGTTTTCTGATAGAAGGGTAGATTACAAAATTACTCACAGCTCTTAATCTGATAATAGGAGAATGCCCCACACATGTGAATGGAGCTTTTCCTCGGTATGCTTTACTACAAAAAGAGAAAGGGAGAAAAAGAGAACTGGAGAAACAGAAGGTGAGAAAAACTCCTGAGACTAGAAATGTTAACAGTCATCATTTATCACTAACCTAAGGATCCCAATGTATGCCTCAGTGCAAAATGCTTCAAAGAGTTAAACTTCCTTGATGGCTGGGCAGAGGCTGTGGTGCTGTTGAGACAGCATGGGGGCTAGGCTCATGCACAGGTTCCCTATCTATAACATGGGGAGGTTAAGATAGTGAAATCAGCCTTGCCTATTCTGTAAGGTTGTTGTAGTATCAGAAAGATGATATACTCAGAAGCAGCTTCAAAATTTTAAGAGTTAAGTTCCAATCTTCTGATTTTAAAAAAATTTCTATTATTTAATAGCAAGTGGGATGGTTTCCAAGGCTGTCACTCTCTTGTAATGTCTGCTTAACAATTATGGACCTTGATTCCATTTTGCACGAGATTTAGTTATCTGAATATCTAATTCTTCAAGGGCAGACATTTCACTTCTTCCTTTCTAAAAATGTTCCTCTAGTACCAGACACATATGATGTTTAACCTACAGTTCTTAGCTATTTTTGCTGAAGCAAATGTGGGCCTGGCAGCAAATCTGTTGAGAACAAGGAATCAAAGTGATCCTGAATTGACATTAGTCAGTATATCTATCATTTATTACTAAGAGGTGACTATTTGTTTTGCACTGAGCAAAGCCCATGAAGAAACTCTGCCCTGAGGGCTCAGAGTCAAAGACACCAGTTTCAACATATACCAGTGAGGTAAACTCCCTGGCACTTGAGTTTCTGCATATTTTCTCCCCTTAAGGTAGCACAATTAGGAAATTCAGTATCCCATTAACAATCACAGCAGCTCAAGAAAAATACTGGGGATGATGGGAAAGAAAAGCATAGATAATTCTGGTGAGACTAATGACAGTGAAGAAAACATGAAATTAGAGGGAAGAAATGGGGGCACAGAAAGCTTGGAAGCAGCTCTGACCAAACCAAGGGGGAAGAGATGAGGAAGAAGGGGGCAGAGAGATGGGAGGTGCTCTGAATTTGTAGGGAACTGTGTACTCATCATGGGTGTGTCACCATAGGCACTAGTGCAGCCACTTAGAGAAAGGTGTGTGTCCTGAGAGAATGTTAACCCTTTTGAATTATTCACTTTGTTTTGAGATGACCACATTTGAGAAAAAGTTTATTTGAGGCTATCATATAGATGTGCAAAAGGAAAATAAGACTAATGCTATTTTGGACTATTTTTTTTCTTTTTTAACCAACAGCTAAGGAAATTGATTCTTGAAATGTATTTCTTAGTCTAATTCTCCTTGGAACAAATTTTAAACAATTTCAAGATTATAGTGGGTCATAGTCTTAAAAGGGATTTATAAGATAAGGGTTTTTCTGCTGCTTAGAAAAGTGTCATTTTTCTTTTATTGTAGGTTTAAAAGTCATGAAAATATTAGTTACGAACTTTCATACTAACTGGCTATGGTTAATCTTATACATCTTTATCATTCAGATAAACCTCAACCACTAATTCTGAAGTCATGGAAAGTACATCTAATATAAATCTCTACTGTGATGTATTAAGAATAAAGCAATCTTTGAAAAACCAGTAGTCAGCAGATCATCTTCTAAATGCCATAAATTCCATTATGTTAAAATCAAAATATTTTTACGGTAATAACTATAGGTTTATGCACCGTTAAGTTTGAAACCTGAACAGAATTTTTAAAACACCAGTAAATTTTATAGGCAATCAGCCACATTTTTGGTACTACAAAAATTTCTTATGAGTGATGTAAATTTTACTTGTATTATTCAGCAACTCGAAAAGAATGAACACTGAATACACCACAGACTTGCAGTCTACAAGTGGAACCAAAGCACCTCACTTTCTGTTCCATTATGGAAGTTTACATGTTAAAACAAAGCCCAATAAGCTTGGAGCTAGAAAGAAAAACTATGTACCTGTAAATAATCCAAGCACCACTTACAGTTTACATAAAAGCACAATTTATGTCCCAGAGGCACAGAGAAACACGATGTACATCATTTTCAGATCATCTTCATGCAGAAAAAATTCATTAGTCAGCTATAATAGTTTAGCTGTAAAGGAAAATGTTTTTCTGAATCCATTTGCATGGCAATGTGCATGTGTCTGCCTGATGGAAATGACAAAATAAACCTCCACCCAACTCTACAAAATGTGAACAGTGTTCTTAAAATTCAGGAGAGGGTCCAGATAGTCTATATTCTCTCCAACGTCAGTTTTTACAGTCCTCTCATATTCACCGACCGTCTTAACTTGGCAATTAAAGTATCCTGATTATTTTGCCTAAGAGAGTTGACAAATATTTCATTCTGCCCCAGGGTCCTTTGCACATAAAACTGTGATAAGGTAAAACACACTGGGCAGAACTATTCATGCAGGAGCCAGAGGAACTCTCTCCAACTGCCAAATTAGTAAATGGCTCTTTTAAAACATAAAAGGTATGAAATGGAAAACCGTACTTTGGAGTAAATTCTGCATTGTAGATAGTCTGTGAAAATCCTTTCGTTCGTGCTTTAATTACTGGCTCAGTAACAGTCGTAGCCAGATTGCCCGACCTCTGGTTATAATCTATTTCACCTAATAAGACAGATGTCCTCCACAGAGCCCCAGCAGAGAGATAAGGTAAGATTGAAAACGATAGGTCACAACAAGCCCTGTGTATTTGCCAGAAATTAAGAATTCAGACCCTCACAGAAACACCTGCCCCTTGGAAGGGGCCCCACGTGATACAGATATAAAGCAAGGATAGGAACAAGGAAACTGCTGGCTCGAAGCTTGCTGGCCACATCACCCTCTGTCAGGGTGACCGGATCACTTTTGTAAAGGCTGAGTCAGATCACAGCCTTGAAACTTGCTGGGCCATAACAGTCATACACCATCGCCCACCCCAGCGCCCCTCTCCTGAGTCACACAGGTGTCTGTCAGAAGCAACCCCCTAAAACGAAAAGCCCCATTCTAGTTTCGACCTCGCCCCTGGGGCCACAGCTCTTCAGTTTCTGAAGCCCCTAAACTCTCGCCCACCTCCCGGGTCTTGCCCTCTGGAACAGCAGTCAGGTCTCTTAGGGGAACAAAGAGCAGAAGGGCAGGGGCGAAAGATGGGGTGCAGGATACGAAAGGGGCTGTAGTTTTTACCTTGCGGCGCCCAAGAGCCGGCGGAGGAGACGTCAACCGCGCAGGAATCAACCGCTTAGGGACCACCCGCGCACTCCGCGCCTCCCTGCCTCCTCGCAGCAAGTCAGCTGTCGCCCCGCATCTGGCTCGCGCCCTCCGCTGGGCTTCGCATCTGGTCACAAAGCGCTCTGGGCGCCGCAGGCGGCGAGAGCCTCCGGGTCACCTGTGGCCGGGCCCAGCCGAACGCCCTGTCCTCCCGCCGGCCGCGCTCCCTCCGCCCCTTCCCACCCGCGTTCCCTCCGCCCCTTCCCACCCGCGCGCTGCCCGGGCCGTGACTCAGCCGGGCATCGGCGCGCGCGGCCCGAGGCGGCCCGGGCGCGTCCAGCCGGGAGGAACGGCCAGGAGACCCGACTCGTGCTCTCGTCCGCCCGCCCCTGCACGTGTCCGTCTGTCTCGTGCGCTGTCCGTCCACCTCGTCCACGCGTCCAAGGACCGCTGAGGTGGGGACTGGCAACAACACCCTGAGGGGGAAATCGGCCCCCGCCCTTCCTGCCGCCCGCGCGCCGCGCCGGGCCCCGCGGGGGTCGCGTTTCCTCCGCCCCTCCCCCGCCCACAAGGTGAAACTTTCTAGGTGGAGTAGAAGTTTTCTCGCTCTGGCCGCGCGCACTCTCCTCCCCACCAGCTCGGGCAGTTTGAACTTAGCACAGCAGGAGATAAGCGGGACCAAGTCTCCCCCTCCTGGTACCCGTGCAGCCAGCGGCCCTGGCGCACCGAAAGCACTAGGCGCGCACACGGCGCCCCTCCCCCCCGCGCGCTGCCGGCGCGAAAAGCGCGAGGCTCTGCTGTGAGGACCGTCTCCCGCGTCTCGTCTCTGTTAGCCGCCGGGCGCTGAGGCGGGGACGCGGAGATTTGGGCACCACACAAACAAGGAATTCATTGTCAGGGACGGAGGTAGGAGTGGATGGACGAATTGTCCCAATGATTTCATTATGCAGCGATTATCCCCGACTGTAATAACTCAGATTTCTGGAAGGAGAAACAACACAGAAGTTTAACCCTGAGGAAACTTGCTGCTTTAACTGTTCCCCCCCCCCACCTCCAGTTCATAGCAGGAAACAGGCTGATTAAATAACAAACAGCAGTGGAAGGAGAAACAACACAGAAGAGTAACCCTGAGGAAACTTGCTGCTTTAACTGTTCCCCCCCCCCCCACCTCCAGTTCATAGCAGGAAACAGGCTGATTAAATAACAAACAGCAGTGAGGAAGCATAACTGCATAAAAGCTTAATTCTTGAATGTTGAAATCTTATGATATTAAAAAAGGTTGGGGGTTTGGTGAATTAATTTGTGTTAGGGTAGCTTTTAATATCTCACGTGTCTTGAGTATAAAAATTTGCATTAACCTTCAAGAGGAAATAAAACACTCGCAGGTAACAAGCTCACAGGAACAGCCTCTCCTGTGAGGACTTAGCAGCTCTCCTTTCCTACTCTCTCAAGGGCTGGTCAGATAATGGCGGCTGTTAGAGTCAAGGGGCGAAACAACATTTACTATGTGGGTTCGGGAATGACCACAGAATGAAAAATAGAAAATATAGTTAGGATACTTAACGTTTTACTGAGAGCTTCTTATCTGCCATGAACTACACAGAGCACTATCAACCCTCAAAAGTGATTACCTCATGAGTCCCCGGTTTTGTGGAAAAACAAAGTTCTCGTTACATAATACTAGAGCCCTGCATGGAACCATTTGCAGATGAGGAAACTGAGTGCTTAAGAGTTCCTAAGAGGGTCACACAACTGGTTAGTAAAAGAGGAGTGATTAGAACCCAGCTCTCAAATCCTAGCCAGGTGTTCTTCACACTGTGCCAAGAGTCTACAGGCTGGCAAGGTTACATAAACGACTCAGTCCTACTGAAGACTTCCTCATATCACGTGACACAATTTAACAAGGACTACTTCACATTAAAATGCAAATTTACTGGTTGAAGGGCACTGGTCCTGTTTATGGACAAATCAGTTATATATTTGGGTTCAGGACCAACTTTAAATAAAAGGTGAATAAACTAATGAATTTACACACACACACACACACACACACACACACACACACACACACACCTAGCCATAGCTGTCCAAATGAATTAGAGTGCTGTTTCTATTTTTCTGTTTCCTGGTTTCCATAGCAATATGTTAACTGGATTTTTAGATTGCATTATGTAGTTGCTGTAACAGGTTTTCTGAGTTTGTGTGCTATGATAAAAATATAAAAGAAAAAAATTACAATTAAAGTGGTAGAAAGACCCAGCAAAGCCAATGCAAACTGGAAAATAAAATAGCTTATAAATCCACATAACCTATTCTGTATTTTCAGCCCTGAAGTTTCCTACTTTCTAGTTACTGACAAATTTCAATCCAGTTTTGAAACTGGATTAAAAATTGTCTTTTTGATTTATTAACCATAAATAAGGAGAAAACATTTAATAAAAATAATGTAACTAAGAATAACGTAACTAAAAAGTATCTGAGTGTGTGAAAATCAAATAGTTTTTACACACGATAGGTTTCCCTTTCAGGAAAAGGGTTAGACGTATAATTTCACATATTTGGTTTTAGATAGAAGCAGATACTTTAAAAAAGCAATAGGAATTCTACAGTTCCATTTTGGTTTTGTGACAAACTCTAATTGTTGCTGTTTAACTTTCCTTGGGTCCATGGCATGGGTGACACACTGTATGATGAAGTTTTGTTGGTATTTTCTGAACGAAACCAAACCCTTGTGGCTGATGCTCTTGGCTGGCTAGGCCAGCACCTGTTCCTAACTAGATATTCCCTTGCTTCCCTCCACTCTTAGGGCTGGAAAGGAGAAATACTTGCTTTCCCAGACTCCTTTGCAGTCAGACATGGCCATGTAATGTCACTCTGGCAGTGAGATTAAGCTGAAGTCTGTCTTCTGATTAAAGGGATGTAATAAATTTGTGCCACTCCTTCCCACTTCCTGCTTTCTTGATTTTATGTATAATATCCGGCAGAGAGCTAGCTATCTTGTGACCATGAGGAGAGAAGTTGACTCTGACACTGCTGAGCTGTAGCACCAATGCCAGTAGACACCTGCTTCCAGATTTCTTGTTTTGTGGAAAAAATACTCATTGCAGACACTGTTAGGAAGGGTTTCTGTCACCTGGGGCCAGAAGCCTTCAAAGCTGATATACCTCTCAAATGGAAAGCAAGACGTCTCCAAGACTAAGTCTAGCACAGTAGTTAAGAGTGTGGGTTTTAGAACCAGACAGCCTGGATTTCAATCCCAGTTCTGCTGCTTGCTAGCTATGTAACTGTAGGTCAGTGGCTTAAAGTCTCTGTGCCATATATGTAAAATAATAGGGTTATTGTGAGGATGAAATGAGAAGCTATAAGTGAAGCACATGAAATAGTGTCTGGTAAAATATAAGTGCTCAAAGGCATGCGTTATTATTTTCCATGTATTTGTGAATAACACATAGTGCTAAACTATAAAGAGGATCCCATCTCTTAACCCTGAGGTAGGCCTAATGGTAGCCATGGTCAAGAGGGAGAGGAACAGCTGCTCTAAACTTGCTCTAAACATGCCACATCCTTTCTGCTCTCCCTTCAACAGATAACAATTCGGATCTTTGATGGCACTCTTTAAGTTCATTCACATGGCACTGTTTTTGAAACAAAAATGATAGCAATCTTCTTAGAACAGCGGCTTCTTGCTGGCAACCTGTGGAAGTCAGGGCCCACAGACATGCACAGGCCCATAGAATGTTTTTTAAAAGTTTGAGTTGTGTAGACAGAGGATATGTTCTGCAGTTTTCTGTTGTCCTCCCGGTGGTTTGCCATTGTCCTCCCATCTTCTCTTGTAATGCATCCAGCCTGCCTCTGATCTTGATGTCAGTTTCTTAGGCATTAGAATTTGTGTCCCCTCTCTTATTTATTCTTGGATTCTCTTTGCTCTCCTCCCTTCCCCGGCCCCAATGCCCCTATTATTGTGCCTATGGAAAATGTGTCTCCAAAACGACAAGAAGAATTCAGGTGATAGTTCCTCAGGTCATGTCTGTTGGCAAATACAGTTCGGGAATATAGGACTCCTCTTACCTTTTTAGAGATACATCATGCAAGTTAGAATATTGAAGATTCTGGAAATTCACATGGAAAAACAACAACAGAACAAACAAAAACATGCTTTTTTCCCTCTTAACATCTTCAGTAGCAATTTTCTATAAAATTAGTTCAATAGGTAACGTACTTTGGGAGACCTTGCCTTAAAGAATGGAAATACCAGCTACAAAGGGTTAGAAGAGGGCACTTTCAGTATGAACTGCTTTTATGTTGATTTATATTGGTCGTTTGTTTGTGGCTGGGCTCTCTAAAAATAAAACATGCAATGTTAAGTTATCTAAAAATATAAGTAAGCATATTCAATATTGAGGACACGTACAAGACTTCTAGGCTCTTGAAGTTACAAGTATCACGATTTTAATCAGAAGGTCTAGGAGACTGGAGGCAGAGAAATTGAAAATAAATTACCATCTCCAACAGGGTGCTGCAATTTTGTTAGTGATTTGGTTCATTTTCACATCAGCTTGTTGCCTCTTTCCCCAAATCAGGCAAAGGTATAACATACTTCGCTCTCATTTATTAAATGTCTACTATGTATCAGTCATGTGTTTGAGTTCTACTTAGGTCCTCATAACAAAAAACTCCAGGATGGGTATTATCCTTCTCAGTTTACGTCCAGCGAAATGAAGCTCAGAGAGATCATGTAACTTATCCAGGGTCACACAACAGGCCTAAGTCTGTCTCTATCTAGAACTCTGCACTTCCCCTTGCAGCCCTTATAAACTGTCCATGGTCCTGTGGTGAATGATGCAGTTCTTAACGTGGGGCAGGATAACTTAAGGCTTCCTTTAATTTTCCCTTCTTTTCCGTCCACAAAGTCAGCCACAACCTAAGACATGGCCACCCCTCTGCTTGACCCTCGGGGACTGGATGTTGCCATGCAGAATAAAGGTGCTGACACCACCTACGTTGTCCGTCTATAAAACACTACACAGGTTGGAGCATGGGTCCTAGGCAGTCTGGATGGCCTACGTGGTGGACTATGGGTGCAGAGGACCAACACCTCCCAGTGTGAAAAGGAACAGGAATGCCCTCTCTCCAATGTCTCTGTTTTCACAACTCCTGAGCTCTCCTTTGGGGACCTGGGGAATTTGAGAGAGAAAGGGAAGCACCAGATGACAGAGAGCCAGGAGTCCTAAGAGAGGGTCTTTTGGAGAGTCTCTTGTCTTTTCAGAAGATGAGAAATAAAGACCAAAACTTGCAGAAAGTCCCAAAAGTCTGCCCTCATAATTTTTTCTATCAATACTTTCCTCCCTGAAACTGTATTAATTTTTTTTTCTTTCTCTTTTTCTCTCCTCGCCTTTTTCTTCTCTCCTCTCCTCTCCTCTTCTTTTCTGTTTTTTAACCTTGTGGTAAATTGGTAAAAGCATTTTGGGAAAGAAAACAGGAAAAAAAATCTTTCATTTTTATGCAACATAGTACAACATTATTTCCCAACTATCTTATCCATTTCATCTGTTAATCTAAATGGTTTGGCACTAATACAAATGGATTAACCCATCTTGTGAAATAATGCACTAAAAAAAGTGTTTCCTTCATTGATCAACTTTTCTTTATGAATAGCCCTTTACAAATGTGTATGTGAGTATGTGTGTATGTGAGTATGTGTGTTTGTGTAATTACTGCAATTCTAGGTTTTACCATTAACTTGATGAGGGCTTTGGCACTTAACCCTCGTGGATCGGTTTCTTCAGCTATAAAAACAGTTCCAAAGTCTGATGAAAATGACTTAAAAAAATTAAGTATCAACTAAAATTTTACTGAAGCCAGTAAGTTTGGAGCAAATATAGCAAACAATTTACTAATTGTATTATATATAAGGGGACATTATATTAGAAAGAAAGTACTCCAGTGTGTGGTTCTTATTAACTACTGCCTTGTTCAAATATGATAAAATTCTTTTTTCTATTCCAATGACTGACTGATTTAATGACTTAGGGATAGTATATTTAGTGAATCCAAAAGTAAATTTGGTGATTTAGAAAAGGCTACAATATTTAACAGTTTAAGCGGGAATATCTAGGTTTTAGTGACATTGAAAAATGATAGAATGTTTGAAAGGTTTAAATAGAGTCACTGTAACTATTACACATAACTAATATATTCTGATGTATAACAAAGATGGTTCCAACACTTTTGCATTGGCCAGATTTTTACCTTTTGTTTAACAACCTCAGAGTCTAAGCATAATTACTATTAGTGTATGTATGTGGAAGGAAAGGCACTAACTCTGGATTAACCTTGGTTTGCCAACAAAGAATTAAAAAAATGAGAGCACAGACAAATGTTGACCAGTCAGAGGTCATGTTCAGAAAGTCAGTGGTGATGCAAACTGCTTCAGACTTCCAGTTTTTTTGTCTATTATAAACATTCCTGCCTTTACTTACTTTGAAAAACAAAATCCAACCAAACTGCCCCCAAAAGGCAATTGCAAGCTAACCTCTAGACAGAACAGTCAGAACTAATAAAATCATCTGCAAACATTCTGCTTGTGTTGAAGGAACTTTCAAGGAGTGTGTAATCTGAATTAGAAAAGACATCTTTTAAAGCTTTCCCTGAAGTGTCTGGGCCATCTGTTTTGGCCCGAGCTCTCCATGTTAGAGCTGTTATCAAGTACTGTCGGCTCTCCCATTGCTACTGTTAACAAATGGATTTGTCACCCCAAAGTTAAGAAAAACCAGATGTTTCCTTTGTTGTTCTATATTCCAATGGCAGGTCAAGAGGCTGTTTAAACAGCACCAGTGAAATTGAGATTTAGAAATTGAGATCTTATTAATCTGGTCAGTGAGGTCATATGATTTAGGGCTGTTTCAAGATTTAGACTGAATTTCAATATTGGCCATCTACACATACTGGATTACTTCCAAATTAATTAGTTCTTTGTAAATATAAACCTATATTTTATGGGAATCATAATTTGTATGCAAGCAGTTATAAATATGGAATAAAATATTTAAACATGTCAGGTTTTGTAATCCATCAACTAAATTTCTAACCAAATGTTTATTGAGCCCCTGCCATGTGCCAGGGAAGTGTTAGTGTCTAGGGCTACAAAGATGAATGAGATGTGGTCCTTAACACTGAGGGGCTCATAGTCTAGCACAGAAAACCGGCATGTAAATTAGCAGACCTGATACAATGTGGCAAGTGCTAAATACTGTTAGGAGAGTGTTATGGACTAACTGTGGGGATCAGGGGGAGGTGAGGAAACATGGAAGATGCTGCAAGGGAGGCCACATTGGAGCCACATGTGAAAGGATGAGCAGGAGTTTGCCAGGTGACTGTATTTACAGGGTAATGGAGGTGAGGAAATGAATTCTTAGCAGAGGGAGCAGGCATACAGGCTTAAAATAATTATATATTCAGCATTCTGCAAGTAGTTCAGAATAGTTGGGAGCACAGTGTGTTTGGGACAAGGGCAGGAAAGGAGGCTAAATAAATAGGTGAGGATCAGAATATGAGGCGTCTTATATACCACACCAAGAAAGAAAATCTGTATGGTAGGTGATAAGGAGGCACTAAAATATTTTAAGTAAAATAATTAGAATTTTACATTTTAGACAGGTCACTCTGGCTTAATGGAGGGTTTGGAGCAGGGTGAGTTGAAGGCAGGGTGGCAAGAGGGAAAACTATTTCTTTAATGCAGGGGAGCAATTATGTAAGTTTGATGTAAGGCAGAGACTCTTGGGTGCAGGACAGAGAGGAAGGTCTGATAGATGCCTTGGGTGTGGGACATACAGGACCACTTAGAAATAATAGAAATTGAGAGATATTCAGAAAGGTAGCTTTTTATTTATTTTTTGTTATTTAATGAAAGTCTGGGACATGATGACACTTTCATTTTGGACTTGTTGAGTTTGAGTGTTTGTATGTCCCTGCACAATGAGTTGTTGGAGGTCTGGTAGTTAAGTCAAAATACCAATGTGCCAGATTGTTCTATCGTCTACTTGGTTATTCTGCGCACTACGTTTCTCAGACTCTCCTTCTCCATGTAATTCCAGATTGAAGTTGGCCTAAAGGTAAAAACTGTGTGAGTTCTGGGACGCGGAAGAGAAGCAGTGGTCATTATATTCTGCAAGTTATCGTCAGACCCAGGGGTGCTGCTGGGTGCCAGTTTGTTCTTGCTCTTCCCTCCTTCCTGATGCTGGCCTTGCCCATCAAAAGTGACCTCAGGCCTCCACCGGACGCTTGGCTGACAACTCAGAGAGGTGGCAGCTATGAAGGGCCAGCAACCTTCCATAGCCTTCGTGGTCTCATCCCAAGAGCAGGACGTACTGGCTCCCTGCAAGTTCTGACACGTTCGTGACGTTTTTTCTGCTCCTTCAACTACATTTTTTGGATCTTTATCTTCCCAGCTCTTCCCACAATCGTGTAAGTACTAATCCTATTATAAATTCCTTCTTCCGTATCACTCATAGTGGTTCTGCTTCTGCTTCCCAGACTAAATCTTTTTAAAGCTGCAACCAAAGTGTATTTTGAAACAGAACTCCTTGAAAAAAGCACTACATTTAATACCTGAAACTTTTATCGTTTGAAGTTGTTTTGATTTTGAGAGTTTGTTTTTTTCCTGACTTCTCGATAGTGATCACTGGTGCAGAATGATGATCTTACTGTGTCTAAATAGGAGAAATTGTCAAGATAACTAAGAGGAATTTCAAGAAAATTCAGCATTTCGTTTTTCTGCTTTTAAAAGAAATCGTTATTATTTTTATGTGAACATTTTAATACAATCTAGTGCTCTAGAGCTGTCTGGGACAAAGAGAGCCAGGCATGAAGATCTCAGGTGTCTTGGAGACAGGGAGGGAGGACCAAGGCAGACTGTGGCAGGAAAAGAGGTTTTCTTCCTGCTGGCAAGTGGAGCCATTCTTGGGGTGAAGTGTGTGGCATGTAGGTTCTTGTTGGAAGTACAGCTGTGGAACAGAGGTCCTGATGCTATTGGCTCAATGAGGATCCCGTCATGAGCAGCTCAAGAACAGAAATGAGAGGAAGGGGCTGTCTAAAACTCTGGAATAAGCATTTGGGTTGCTGTTCTTAGACCACTCCTGCCCTGGGAAGAGGGTGGAATTTAACTCCAAGGATGATAACGAAGAGGTATTGACTTTGTTGTCAGTTATGGGAAATGAGAATTGATCTAGAAAGGTGTGTGCCCTGGTGAGTACTTTTTTTTTTTTTCCCCTGCTTTTTTTGCCTTTCTCCAAAGCCAGCAAAGGAGAACATGGGTATCTTCTATTGCAAGAAGAGACTGGCGAAGGAGGCAGTGTCAACAGCCTTGTCAGCAAAGGCAGTGGTATTGGCATTATTTATTCCTCTGGTGGGAATGGCCTTCCTTCTTTTATTTGCACAGCAAACTTTGACTCATCCTTCAAGGTCCAAACCTAATGTTGGAAGGCTTCCTTGATTGGCCTTCTCCCACTCCACCTTGTCCCACACCCTGGGCAGGCTGACAGGTTGCTTCATCTGTTTTCCAGGGGGCATTTCATACTCCTAATTTAGCATATCTCACACATATCTCTGATCCTTTATGGATCAGAAAGGAGTAACGCAAAGAAAATGAGAAAAGCTGTCAGTGGGGCCAGGGGGAGGTAGGAGGTTTTACATCTCTTAGACTGCTGTACATTCAGAAGGGGCTGCCTTGCTGCAAATACAACATAACCTGGCTTTGCATTTTCTTGGTTAGGCAAGACACCAGAAATAACACCCTTTTAATCCATTTGCCTAAAATCCTTGGTATCTCTGTGTTTACAAAGTTTTAAAAATGCATAAGCAACTCTGGAAATTGGACTATGTCCTCTGCATGCTACTCTGCAGGCATGGCAGGCATTGGAGACTGTGCTCTGGGGGCAGAGCCTTCATATGCAACCTACTTTATGGGTCTCATGACCCTTGACCCATGCCTTTCCCTTCTCTTGGGAAACAAATAGGATTTGTTAATTAATAATCTTTCCCTTCTCTTGGGAAACAAATGGGATTAGCAAATGGTGCCACTGTTGATTATTCTTAAGGAAGTCACACTGAGATGGGTGTCTCCTCCCCAAAGGACGTGGTTAGTATACATACTGCACAAAGGGGGAGTCATGCAATATGTGCAAAATTCTTGGACAATTTTTTTTGTCCAGATAACATGCTTGCTAGCTGTTTTCTACCAGATACTCGCAAGGTATCCACTACTTAGTGCTGAGGAGGCAAAAATGTTGGGAATTGGATGTGTCCATTAAACTTATCACAAATGAGGTAGAGTGTGTGACTTGAGGATATTGTCTCGTGGGCCTGGGGAAGGAGAGTTGTGCCTGGATGTCACCCAGGACTCAGAGTACACCTGTCCCTTTGATGCACTTGTGATCATGCCCATGACCCCTGGCTGTGGGGTGGGGAGAAGCCCTCTTGCCACCCGAAGACTAAGTGAGCCATGACTGCTAGGGTTCCTGTACTGCTCAGGCAGGCAAGACTCCATCAATCTGTGTTTGTCTCTTGGGGTCCTGAAATTACTTTCTCATTATAATGAAAAGAAGTGAAATGAAACCTGACCTAGGAAGGATCCCTAATTTTGGCAACATTCTAAAACATGTAGCGAGGGCTTGGCTTTTGAAGGACAGCACAATCCTTCTGAAAAGGTGCTAATACACAATTACTGAAAAGTCTTTCATGGTTATATGATTCAAGTCCCATGGGGCTTGTCTGGGACTTGGTCACTGGGGTGAAGTAACTTAAACAGAAGTCCTCATGAGGAATTGGGCACAGCATAAGGTGCTGCAGGTCAGATAGCTCAAATAAAAGATTTACTTATTTACCTGTGATGGCCATGGTAATGTAGCCAGAGTATCTGAATTAAGGTTGAAAGGGGAAAGACAAAGGTAAAAATTAAGAAGCAGTTCTTTGTGTCAGGACTAAGGGATGAAGCAAGGCCACATCCTAGGCACGAGCCAAGAGGGCAACAGTGGGATGACTGGCATTTCCATTACCTCTCACCTGTTTCCTAGGTCCTCTGTTTTCCTCTTTCATGGTTTACTCTTTCATTTTTGGTGCAACACTTCCTCCTGTACCCTCCTGAAAAAGGGTGCATGTGATTGGTGCATGTGGTATGGTGGCATGTGATTGGTAACCCCAGATTGATGGTTACCAGAGGGACAGAGGGTTGAGGGGTGGGTGAGATGGGTGAAGCAAGTCAATTATATGGTGATGTATGGTAAGTAGACCTTTGGTGGTGATCACTTTGTAGTGTATATAGATGTTGAGTTATAATGTTGTGCTCTTGAAACTTATGTTAATACCAATTTTACCTCAATTAAAAAAAATTAAAGGGGGAAAAAGAGGATGCATGTGATGAGAATTTTTTGAGACCTTGCAAGTCTAGATATGTTTTTATTTTACCCAAATGCTTGATTGATAGCTTGTCTGGATATAGAAGTCTAGGTTGAAAGACAAGTGTCCGTTATCTTCTAGCTTCATTATTGTTCTTGAAAAATTTGATAATATTTTACCTGATTTTTTTCTCCTCCTATTCATTTTCTCTGCTCTCTCTTCTGGGACTCCAGAATTGAGATGTTAAACCTGTGGGATTTATCATATAATTTTTTTCATGTGTATGCAAAATATATATGTATATATGAAATAGATACCATGCCACACATCTTGGCATCTTTGAGGATTAACAAAGAGGCCAGTGTGGACAAATAAAAGTAAGTGAGGAAAACAGTCTCAAACATATTTATCTTAATTATTTTAAATAAGTCAAGGTCTTAATTTAGTAAATGATCTTTGACAAGAGAAGTAGAAAGAAAAAAAATTTTTTGGTAAATTTATTCAGTTTTCTCTCTTGTACCGAATATTATCTGTTTCATCTTTAGCTCTGAAAATTTGCTAGGGTAACTTGCTGGGTCACTTTGGATGAGTCACAACCTGTGGGTTTTCATTTCCCAGATAAAACAAGCAATTGGGTATGTGTAATCTTTTATATCACATTTGGCTTTAAAAGCTGAACTTGCATTGGGTTATCTCAATACTAATTAATAATTCTATTAAAAGAAGGGGCACAGAGAGGAAGTTAAACTTAAGTTGTTTAATACTGGTGCTCATTCAGCATCTCAGGAGAAGGGTTGGTTAGAAGAGACCCACACCTCTAAGGTTCATTTTTAGATTCTAAAGTTCTTCTTTATTCATTACATTCAAAGAGAAAAAGATCACAGATGCTACTCAGCCAATGTAGTTCTCATTTGAAGAATATAAATGAGGTTTTAATTTAGCTATGATCATTTTAAGTGCACAATTAATAAAACATTTGGAGCATTTAATGTACAATTATATGGCATAGCTCACTATCACAAGCATTGAATGACTACTCTTCGTAATAAAGAGTGTATGGAAGAAGTTCTTAAAATCAAATCCAGTCTCAGGAGTTTGTACCCGCATTTTTTTTTCTGGCTGCACCATGAGACATGTGGGATCTTAGTTCCCTGGCCAGGGATCTAACTCTTGCCTGGGAGTTAGGCAAGTGGAAGCATGCAGTGGAAGCCTGGAGTCTTAACGACTGGACCGGCAGGAAAGTCCCTGTAAACACTTTTAATGAACATATCGCAAGCTGTAAAGAAGAACAGTATTTACTCTGACCTCTCTTTCCAAATTTATATTCTATTACTTGGCTCTCTGCATTCTACTTTATACTACTCAGTATGTTTTAGACTTTCATATGTCCTGTCTTTGTTTTTGTTACCTGGAATCCTTCCATCACTACTGTCCACCCTAAGACTCCAAGCACCAATATCTTACCCATCCATCAAGGCCCATATAAAGTATTTCGTTGCTTAAGCAACCTTTCCTGATTCTTCCAAGAAACTCAATTTTTTTCCCCTTTAAAGTTCATAGCACATTGATTGTACTTTTCTAATGATACTTATTTTATTCTCCCTGGAAATATACCTCCTTATCTTCCTTTTTCATTGTAAGCTTCTTGAGTGCAGAACCCATGTCTTGCTCTTCTCCATATCTTCTACTATACTCAATAGAAGACTCTCAATAACTGTTGTTAAAATGAATTTCATATTACTCATATGTAGACAAAAGTCTATAGTTTTATTAAAAAACAAACCAACAAAAACTTTCTAATGTGTATTGGAAAACATGTATATGTATCCTTAAAAAGTGTTATATCCCTGGATAAAGCTAGTTCCCATTCTATCATAAATTACTATCATCTTTTCTATTCCACCTTTATTATTAGCAGAGACATTCCATGTTTATCAGGTTTTGATGACGAGAATTCTTTTCCCTGGGTAAGTCATTAAAGTTAAATTTGATATTCCTTTGGAAAAGTACCCCCCACACCCCTGCAACCAAATAAAATAACCCATAAGTTTAAACTATTAGCTTTGACATGGCTTTCGTTAGTTAGCTGGCTTAAAACTCTCTCTAATGTTTTGAGCGCGTCAGTCCACAGGAAAGGGTGAGCCAGGTGGAGTGGAATCCCAGTTCCTTCTAGCCTAGCCAGGATAAATGTCCTAGGAGAAATTTTCCAAAAATTTGTTTTAAGTTTCTTGTGATTAGGAAAATGAGCAGCTTCAAAAGATCTTTCAGGATATTGTCCTATATCTAAACTTTGGATTGCCTTTATTCTACGGGTTTAAAAAAAATCTATTTAAGGAGCATTTTGGAAAGATCACTGACGAAAGTCTGGGCTAAAAGCCATTGGTTCATATATCATTAGTCTTCATGCTGTTTGTCATCAGTAAATCTTGTACTGGATACTTGTCCAGTCCTATAAAATAAATAACACTCTTGCCTTTATTTCTATATTTTAGCTTCCATTAAAGTGAGGCTTAGACCTCATTTTTTTTCAGACATATATCAGATTACAAGAAGTAAGTGTAATGTTAAAGCTTTTATTTAGTGACTGAACTAACCTTATCTGCCTCTTTAAAGAACCACGGTTGTATCTCCTTATGTATTTGGAAAATTCCTTCAAACATACAAAATGCATATAATTAATTTCTCCAATGAATAACAATTTTGGGATTTTAAGTATTGTCAAGATGTTTCATGTCATACTGAGAAGTTAGCTCTTTGGATAGTGTATTCACAGTATTTTACCATATTTTTATTATTTATTCATCACTATAACTCTAAGATAGGTTGAGGAAATTCACATAACATACATTCATATATAAGTTTGGTTATTATTATTATTATTTTTTGCGGTACGCTGGCCTCTCACTGCTGTGGCCTCTCCCGTTGCGGAGCACAGGCTCCAGATGCGCAGGCTCAGCGGCCGTGGCTCATGGGCCCAGCCGCTCCGCGGCCTGTGGGATCTTCGCGGACCGCGGCATGAACCCGCGTGCCCTGCATCGGCAGGCGGACCCTCAACCACTGCGCCACCAGGGAAGCCCTAATTTGGTTATTTAATTCAGAGAAATCTGATATGTGCTATCCTTTCCTGACACGTGAATTGAATAACTTTTTTTAACTGCTGTTCTTTTCAAATTTAATCTAGAAACAAATTGCATCAAGCTTGGTGCTAAAAGTCTATCTGATGAGAATCTTTCCAATTTTATTTTTATATTTAGATTTATAGATAGAAAATTAGATATCAGTCATTTAACTTGAAGGAGCATTTTCAAAATAAAGTGTTTCTTTTTGTGTTTGTTTTAGTAATGTGACTTTGCTTGAATTGAATATAGGGTAATAATCACTTGCCAGACTAGAAGTAGCTAAATACTCAATTTTTAGATTAACATTAAGTTTATAGTACTGCCCATTTGATGTCATTATGAGGCTGAAACCATGTAAGCTCCATATTGCTTGATCGTGAAGTTCATCTGGCTTCCTGCCATGTAAATGGATATATTAATTCTCAGTTCTCAAGAGTGTTGTGAAGTTCAGTTAATTAATGTTTATAAAAGCTTCTTGAGATTGTCTGCTGAAAGATAATATGTGCATTAAAATTATATAAAAAGCAAACATGTAGAGCACTCTAGAAACTGTTGCTTACAGATGTAGAGAACAAATGTATGGACACCAAAGGGGAAAAGTGGCAGTGGGCAGGTGGAGGTGGTGGTGGTGGGATGAATTGGGAGATTGGGATTGACATGTATACACTAATATGTATAAAATAGATAACTAATAAGAACCTGCTGTATAAAAAAATAAATAAAATTTAAATGATAAACAAATAAAATAGAAACTGTTGCTTAGCCAAATGAAAGTGCCCTGAATATCTGTTAGCCATGTCTGAATCAATGACTTCTGGTTTCTTTATTATAGTATTTCATGACTGGTACATAAAGATGACTTAAAGATGCATTATTTCATTTCATAATTAAGAATTCTTTATGAAATTTTGGTCAGAGAGGTTTAGGTAAAGCATTTGTCTGGTGTTCATTCAGGCAGAAAATTCAAATCACTGATCTCATATATAGTAAAATGTTAGCTGGAAGATTCATTCTTGCTCCCAAGTGAGTGCTCCTGTGGTAAGCATACTAGTTGTTCCCCAACATGTAATCTCCATTTCTCTCTCATAACAATAGAATACCGAATTTTTTTTCTGGGCACATGGACATCCCAAATGTAGTCTACATATTGTCCACCTTTCTTATAGCTGGATGTGGCCTGTGATAACTAAGTTCCAGCCAATAGAACGTGAGCAGAATTGATCTGTGAAACTTCAGGTTGCATCCTGAAAGGGAGGGCATGCCCTTCTTTCATCCTATTGCTTGGAATGTAGATGTGGTGACAAGCCACCTTGGACATGGGGGTGAAGAAAACAGCCTAAAGATGGAGGAACAGTAAGACAAAAGGAACTTGGGTCCCTGAGCAACTTGCAGAAGAGAGCTGCCAAAGCAGCCTTATAATGCCTATTTGTGAACGTGTTTAAGACATTATTAGTTTGAGTCTTGGTTATAAAGCACCTATTATGTCCTAACTTATGCCTATCTTTACAGAAAGCAAGAGGACAAAAAAGTGATTCAATTTTCAGATCTCACACCAAATTGCTCACTCATGGGTCAGGTCTCATTGAAAAATCAACTGTAATTTTTATTTGTGTGCTGGGTACATTAAAAAGTTTTAATTTGGGGGTGTGACTCCTCATCCTGAAATGGATAAAGAAAAATGTCTTTAGTTGTGCCTCCAAACAGACTAGGGAGCTCTACTTTGAAATGACTTAATCCTCTGAAAGCCCTGAACATTATATGTGTAGTAAAACTGAAAGAAAATATTTAAACTAAAATTATAAAATTCTGATACATTAGACAGATAAACCATCCTGACTGACCATTGCACTCTATCCTGCTCTGTCTCATTCTTTTGTTTATCAGCTGGGTGGTTTAGTGGCAGTAACTGATTCCTCTAAATGGTAAAACTCAATAGAGCTAGCTGTACATTGTTAGAAAAAATAGGTGATCTTTATTCTAAATTCCTTCAGAGTTCAAAAGTTATTCAGAGTTCAGGAAGGTGATACTATTGTATCAAATGCTTTTCAGGTATAGTTTTAATTTGCTTCTTAAATACTTTTTGCTTTCATGTGAATGAGGAATATACATACCCTTCTAGATTTTTTAAATCAAATATATGTGTCACTGGCTCTGTGCTATAGCATGATAAACTACAAAGTCAAATACTAGTAATAAATACAGTTTGGCTTATTGTACTAAATAAAGATAAGCGGCATGTTCATAATATTTATATTAACAATATTTGACTACTAGAAATTCATTTATATTTACATTTCATTAAGGCATCATTAATTTCTTTCACTGAATGTAATCTATTGATGTGTAACAAACCACCCAAAACTAAATGGCTTAAAAACGTAACAGTTATTTTGCTCACAAATCTGAAATTTGGGCAGTGTTCAGAGGGGACAGCTCATTTCTGCTCCATGAAGCATCAGTTAGGACAGCTCAACTGAAGGTAAAGGATCTACTTATAAAATGGCTCCACTGAAATGCCTGGCAAGTTGGTGCCAACTCTGAGCTGGAGGTCAGCAGGGCTATACACTAGTGGCCTTGATTCATTTCTCTGTTGGCCTCTCCACAGTGCTGTTTGAACTTCCTCCCAACATGGTGACTAATTTCCAAGAGTATGTATTCGAAAAGACAAGAAGAGGAAGACACCAGCCTCCTAAGGCTTGGGCCTGAAAACTGGCACAGCAGTGTTTCTGCCATGTTCTATTGGTCAAGCAGTCACAGAGCCCACTCAGATTCAAGAAAAGTGGCACAAACCTCATGAATTTGACCTTAGGAATGTCAAAAAAAATTGTGAACATCTTTGATCTACTCTAGTATTAAACATTTTAAATTAATAATGAAGACACAACAACAGAAAGAAAAATAATTAAGATAACGAGCAGTTGCATTCACTCTTCCTATAAAAAAGTGACAAAACATTGTGAAAAGAAGTAATAGAATGGATTGGTGAGTGTTCAGAAATGTTTGGAATCTTGTATTCCAGTGGTTCTAATCTTTTTGAGCACATGATATCCAGAGAATAGCAGAAATTTTAGTGACGATATGTGGCATACACAGATGGTTGCCTACCCTGTATCTACTCTCTCCTTCTTCCTTACTAAGAGAAAGTAGACCTTACAGTCTACTCTAGATTTCTTTAAACATGATGTAAATAATCTTGTATGTGGTTAGGCCACAGCAATTGAGTTTCTGTTGCATAAAGTCAAATCCAGTTTCTAGTGGAATTATTCATCTAAAAAAGTCAGCAGTAATTATAATATAATCACTGCTAGTGAATAACCGTATACCACAGGATCTGTAAAAACATTCACAGACTTGCCTCTGTTCACAGTGTTTCTTTATGAATGGAGCTGTTGCTGCTTTGACTGCCTTCTTGCTTATATTTATAAGGGAAAGTTTTGGCATGTTTAATAAGCGTGGGCTCTTTGTGCCAGCATTACATTATGACATGCTTCTTACTTCTTATTTGCAGCATATTTAATCCTCCTTTATTATGGGCAACATAGTCTACTCAGCAGAACATTCCATCTAATAGTAATATACTTGGTTACAGCAAAAATAAATTTGATGAAGTGCTTGCAGTATGTCAATGGTGGAACCATTGTTATAAGTGATGAGGTACAATTTTGGCTAAGTTTGAAGGTATTTTATACTACATTAATTTTAAGAGCTATACCCAAAGAGTAGAGTAGTATCAATAGATGAACATATATTCGAAGTATTTGACTACTAGAAATTCATTTATATTTACATTTGGATATGGATTTGGCTGCTTTAACAGAGACCAAATAACAGCGGCTTAAACATGATAGTTAATTTTTCTCTCATGTAAAAGTCTGAGAGGTAGGTGGTCAGGGGAGGGAGGATAGGCAGCTCTAGTTCACCAGGAAATTCAGGTTCCTTCTATGTCATTGCTAGGCCATCTCTAGGCTAGAGTGTTGTCATTATCCACATGGTAAAAGATGGCTCACTACCACCATGTCCATATTGTAGACTTGAGGAATGGGAGAAGTTAGATGCAATGGGCAAGTAGCCTCCCTAAAGAATCTGATCTAGAAATTGTCCACATCTTTTCCAGTTACATCTTATTGGCCATTTTTTAACAAGCTGCAACCAGCTGAATGGTCTGTTAGAAAATGTCTCTAGGTGGGACCTCATGTATCCAGCTAAAATGAGGAAGTCCTACAACTTAAAAGAAGGGGGGAAATGGATGCTAGATGACAATTATCTGCCATTTTTACAATGAATATGTCATCTGCATTCAGAGGAGGGATGGTCTATCATGCTGGCACTGTTAGGCTTTTGGCTTTTATAAGGAGATGTTAAAGTGAACACTTGTAGATCTGGTATTGAAATCCAGTGAACCTGCCCTCAATCAGCATTGTTTTTTGCTCTTCAATTCTCATTAATACCAGTTAGCTTACAATTGCCTGATTTCCTTTTATTCTTGGCTTCTGGATTCCTCACATTCTGTCACTGTCTTGCCCCACTGCCATCTTGACTGAAACTTAACACTCTTTGCTTTCAATGTGTATTGAAATACCCAAAGCAATTATGAGTTTAGCAAACTTTACTGAGGACTGGGGGTGGTGGTAGGTGACGAGGGATCACTTGTTCACAGAACCTTCCACCTGTTCAGTAGCTTTTGCTCTCCCTCATTTCCTTTCCCACCTCAGCTCTGAGGTGAGTTCACCCGCTCATTTCCAAGTTGTCCTAAAGACCTCCAAATTCCTTTTCCTCTATTAGACAGAACTATTTTCCTATTCCTCTGAGGCCTTCACAGCCCACACTGAACACTTCTACCCCAACTGTTATTCTCAGCAAAAGTTGTTTTCTCCCTTAAAGGAATTACAGTGCCATTTGTTGAAATAATGTCTCCCTACCTCATTATAAAATGAAGCCAACTCTGGATTTGCTGTAAAAATGTTGCTGAGGGCATTGTCCATTGCATCATGCAATTTCCCCTCTATAAAGCGCCACATCAGAAAGTTCTTTTAGATTTCAGTGCCAGAAAAAACTCTGCTTCTCCTAAAGCATGCTTCTTCCTTTCGGATAACAAGAGCTATATAACTTATCATGCTTTCTGAACCATACAACTCCAAGCCAAATTTGCAGCTCTATCATTGCAATTATGTTAAGCATATGATTAGCATATTTGTATTTCCCTCATTTGCTTGGGCCATTATATGTCTATCATATTGGTCTTCCTTTTCTTATAAGCCATTTCAAATCCTTTAAAAAATAAAGATAAAAATAAATTGATTGTTAATAACTAAATAAGCAGTTTAAAGGTCATTTAAGGCGATAGTGTGCAGTATTTTTGATACCCCCCCCCCAACCACTTAAGGCAAAAGGCTCTGTGGACCACTTACCTTCCTCATTTCTACTTTCTGAGGGGAAAATAACTCAGTGAACATGCTCCCTTTAGATTAAGAATGAAAAATTTAAAAATTTAACATTGGCTAACTCATGTGGTGGTCTGTACCAGACACTTCTGTACTGTTTTAGATCCCTTTGATGTCAGTTATCTCCAAGAGTCTTTGGTCTCTCATTCCACTCACTCCATCTTGGTAAGGGTTTCAGCTGATTTCAAGAGAGTACAACTCTCCTTAAAACACCTCTCCTTACGCCTTCCCATGCAGTACTCATCTTCTGCACTGGGGCTTCCTTGCTGATGGTGAGGAAGAAGACACTGTGGGATCTGCTTGGTGCCCACATATGTGTGACCTAGAAATGAGGGGGAGCTAACACCCTGTAGTTAGTTCTGGGCCACTCACTAGGCAAGAATTCCAGACCATCCAAAGCTGGCCAAGAATGAGTGAATCTAGAGTGGATGGTGGAGGGGAGAAGATAAGATTATGAATACCAATTATGGCTTTATGAGACCAGCAATAGATGTAGGAACTGAAGCTGGTTTCACTAATTTTCTTGCCATAAGTCTCCTGCTTTGCTGGACTGCACTCTGTAATAAAGTAGTTGCACGTATGCTTTAACTTCTGTCTCTGCTTTCCAAGGAACCTGGCTAAGACTATGGCCTTTGGAAATTGGTCCTTGGTCCTATATACAAATGAAAACCTATAGAGGTGCGTATCATTCCCCTGTAAGAGACTAAGGAAAGATTTTTGTCCTTTCTTGGCTCATGAGGAGAATCCTCATTGCTCACTCACCAGTGGACCATACACCATTCACTGAGAGCCACTGACCCATAGGATTTTATCAAGGATTGTCCCATAGAGATTTCGAAGTTCTAGAGTTGGAATTCTTTGGACAATTTGTATAACTTAGTTTTCTAACAACTTTGGTTGATGAATTGTATTTGAAAAGTATTGCTGAAATATCTAAAATTCTCAGTAGAAATTCCAAGAAGGAAGGCAGCTCTGGGGCAGCATTATTATTGTTGTTTTTGTTGGGGACAAGTTATCACATTGGAGCTGGGAATGACCATAGATTGGTAAGGCAGGGTTGGAAGTCTGGATTGGGTTAGTTAAGACAACATTATGAGTGAAGTTTATGGGAATGATCAGAATTAAGAAATCACAGAAACTTGGGTGAGACTATAACAGATGCTCTGACATGAGATCAGTAGTCAAGGTCCAGGAAGCAGTCCAGGATTAGAATTCAGGAATAAACAAAGCCACAGGTTGAGGTGACACACCTGATAAAAGTCAGGGTAGCAATAAAGGCATCCCATTAGGACACTTGGAAATTGAGACAAGATCTCCTTTAGACAGGCCAACCTTTTATAGAGTCTTTCTAGAGTTCCAGAGAATTAGTGACCCAGGGTCTGAGGCTTGAAGTCTTATGAAGTACAGCAATTCCCTACACAAGGAATTGTGAGAATTTTAAAGAAAAAGAGTTTCTTTACCTTCTGGAAAAATTTCAGTGACTTAGAGTAGATCTTGTCAAAGGGAGGGCAATGCAGAGTCTGCACAGACCATGGTTTGTCTTAGCCTTCCTTTCATCTTTTCTGGAGCCCTTGGCTTTTTATTTCCGGCTTGTTCTTTGAGGTGCAGACACCTCTCTGGGGACACAATATGGTAATTACTCAGCATTTAGTTCTGACATGAACTAATTTAAGGTAAGACTGATACGATCTGCTTTCTTCTTGGTTTATATTATAAACTGTCCTCCATTTGCTCCTGGCGACTCCTACTAATAGGAAGTAATTTGCCAGAATAAATGGGAAGCATGCTACTGTTTTAGAAGACAGACTGATCATCTATAGTATGAATTATTATTTCTTGTCAGAAGCAAAAAGCATGGACATCCTTAGATTCTAAGGGAGAGAAGAACTTTTCTTGTATATTCTTATCTTGTCTCCTTTAATTATAAGCGTTGCTAATTGTTCTACCCATGTGACAGATGAGGAAAGTCATGCTCTGAGAGCTATACACGTTGTAGAGTTAGTAAGTACAGATTTGACACCAGGTCTGTCAGGCTCCAAAGCCTGAGCTGTGTCACTATGTCAAAGGCCCTCTGATTATTTTTATAAGTTGTCTATGCACAAATGACAAGAGAATCTTTATGGAGTTTTCTTTTTGAAAAACTCACTCTTTTATCACCACTCCAAGATTAATGTACATTTGATTTGGAAGTTCAGAAAACACTGAAAAATTTAAGTGAGGCAATATCAGTGAAATTGTTTAAAATTATTTAGTACTGTCTATTCAAATATTGATTATATTTAGACAAGAAAAAGGGCAAAGCCCCTTAAAAACTAATTTGGTTTTAACAGAAAGTCACATTGTAAAGTGTAAGGTCTAGCTAAAGAAAAGTCTTTTTATATAGTGGGAGTATTCATTAGAATAGAAAAAATAATGAGGATCTATATGTTCAGTTTAAGGGAAGAATCATGAAGTCTTGGTTAACAGAGGCCTGAAACGTCTGAGGGACCCTACCACTGCTGCAAGCAACGTAAACTCTTGGAAATTTAATCACAAACAAGCCCTACGTATTATTAATAGAAGCTACCACAATAAACTAACCTCTAGGGTTTTATCAGCAAATCCAGTCCTATGTTGGTATTAGAAATGTCCCAGTTAAAAACAAAGCATATCTAGATACCTTTTGTAGTATTCTTTCTGATCCATAAATATCAGCAGTCTGCAAATATAGTTTGGTCTATTCTACAGTAAGAATGAGTTATATCAGATGCTTTCTAATCCAGAGAGACTGAACATGAAAATGAAGTTAGGGATATTATAACAGATGCCTCATTCTTTACCTGTATTAAGAGAATATTTTCTTTTCCATATCTTTAAGAGTAACATAGACCCCTATTTTTAACATAGAGCTCATTTCATGGTTCAGTTATATCATGTAGCAAATCATATCATCAGCTACCTTAAACTGTATATAGAAATATTTAATATTACACAGATCAGCTGTAAGAAATAGATGGTTTATATTTACTACTGAAAGTCTTTTAGTTCTAATCATGGAAGTTTTTTCCCCAGAAAGTGTTGCTAAACATTTTGTGGTATAACTTTTTAAAAATAATCAAATAGAAAACATGGCATAGCATACATATGGGGCTTCTTTATTAGAAAGTTATTTAGGGAGTTTTCTTTAAAAAAAAATTCCCAGAAGGGAGACAACTGAAATGACCTGAAGAACACATGAATAAGCAAATGTTTTTAAGGAATTCTAGGGAAGAAAGCTAACGGATAGGTTATTCACGTGCGTTAATTATTCTGTAGTGAAGGTTTCTTTTTGAAAAATGATAACATTCAAGAAGAAGAATATTAGGATTTACTTATATTCTTTTTTCTTTTTTACAATTTCCAAAGATTTTTCTATAGTATCCTGATGTAGGTCAAAATATTCTTAAAAAGTCAACTTCGAATGGCATTATTGATTTTTTTTTTAACCATGTCAAAAAACAGTATTTTCTGCAGGTTTTCACAGGGTGAATGAAATCTATAATCTAATTTAAAAACATCTATAGGAAATAATTTCAGGAAACTAAAAAATTTCATTAAATGATACTGGAAATGTTGTACAGAAATGCCTCAATTGATGAAAATATTTGGGTAATATGCTATTTTGTTTAATTACTTTTTAATTTTTAATTTAAGATGAAGTGTTTCACTTTTAATTCTTACTGAAAATCTTTTAGAAATGTATTCACAATCTTTATTGTCATGGGAAGTACAAAAAGTGTATTAATCTCCTTGGCCACTGTGAATTTCCAGTGTCTGATATTGATCTTTCTGAATGTCATTAATCATTGTCTGGTCAGAGATTGGGATGAATATATATATAATTTCAGCACATAACAAGGGAATTTCTTATTTGAATAAATCCTTCATATAAACTTCCTTTCTTAAGATGTACTTCTTTTTCCTTTTCGTCGAAATAGAGTTCTAGTAATGGTTTGGGACTGGAATTGTTTAATCAGGGGCTTAAAATCCCTGATAGTTGATGGATAGATAGATAGATAGATAGATGTTTGTTCAAATAGGATTTTACTGTATTCTTGATGGGATTTTGGTGAGTACAGGGCTAGACTGCAGAGGCCTAGTCCATACACTGGCAGTGATTCACTCAGCAGGGTGTAGCTCACAGTTGGGGAATGGATAGGAGGAAATGACCTGGATGTAGAGATGGGCCTTGAGTGAGGGTTGTCTGTTTAGCACCCAAGCACTGTTGTAAACTCTGGCTTTACTTTGGAAATAGGAGTTCAAATATGGTGGGATTGCTACCACCAGGAAAGTTAACCAGGTGGACAGTGGTTGATTGGTTCTGAAAGACTTTTTTATAGTGGTGCTTGTGAGTGGAAGATTCAACATGGGGAAGGAAGGCTAGGAGACATTAGGGCCCATACATATGAGCTGGATTTAGAAAAGGGTCCCAGTGCTAAAGGGGGACTGGGAAAGTAAATAGGATCACCAGATGTGACTATACAGTAGAAAATCAAGGATCACCAGATGTAACTGTAAGTAGTGAAAGGAGATGACAGTGAACATCTTTTCCTCCTGCTCCTAGTTATGGAAATGCTGGAAAAAATGTACATTTTAAATGTAAACCAAGCTTGAAAGAAAGAAAATTAAAATCCCTGGTGCCAGAAACGAGGAAGGAACATAAAGTCAGATTTGCTAGGAGAAGAATGAAACCATAGAGGCTCACAGGGATTTCCCAACCAGACAGATTTGAAAGTTGGGACTATAGTCCAGTTCAGAGACAGGAGATGGGGGCCCAGTGAGACAGACACTGGGTCAGTCTCCTGCATCAATGGGAGTCTTAAACGGCCCAGTGAGACAGACACTGGGTCCGTCTCCTGCATCAGTGGGAGTCTTAAAGGGCTGCTCCTTGTATGAAATGGACTACAGAAACTCCACCCTCTGGGACATGCCTGAGATGGGCTGGGTAAAAAAATCTGCAAGGAATTGGAAACTTAAGTCGGCACAAACAGGTGTGAGTCCTGAATTTACAACCCTCTCAGGGTGCAGGAATTCCAAATAGGGAAATTAACATCAGTATTGGCACTAGAACTCATGAACCTCCCAGGTCTCTGGAAGAAACAGGAGTGGAACAGCTCTTAAAGGATCATCCTACAAAGCAGAGCACATGGGAATTAAAAAAATATTAGGAAACAAAACGCCATGAGGGAGAGAGAACAGCTGCAATAACCAGGAGAATTTGCACTCGAAGAACTAGAGAATAAAAAAATAAACAAAGTACTATAGAAAAATAAAATGCATGGGTATAAAACACACATACTAAGTGAAATGAAAACTCAAATGTTAAGCAGCAGATTAGGCCCAGCCAAAGAGAGGATAAGTGATTTAGGAGCTATTCTGAAAAAATCAGTTAGAATATAGCACAGGAAGATAAAGAGATATAAAAAAAATGATGAAGAGAGATGGGGGAGGCCTAGCATAGCAGTTTCAGAAGCATGATATGGAGATAATAAGAATGAAGTTGTATGATTGAAAGTTTTCTAGACCTCAAGCAAGACAGGAGTCCTCAGTTTGACAGAATACTAACATCTGAATGAGATAAATGAAAAAAAATCCAAATCTAGGCTCCTCAAGAACAAACAAACTCTTAAAAGCTATCAGGGAGAAATAGAAAAAAAAATAAAAACTAAAAGAAGTGACATTTAGACTGAAAGCAGTTTTCTCACTGAAAAACTAAATTCAAGAAACAATGAAATACATTTTTAAATGTTGAAGTAAAAAAGGGGTGGAGTGTATTTCTTTACTGCTTGATTCTGGGCTCAGCTGTGCAACTTGCTGTAGCCAATAGAATAAAGTGAAAATGACAGTGTACCAGTTTCAAACCTAGACCTCAATTGTGAGTTTTTTCTGTGGTAATGCTATTGGCCTGGGGAAGAACATGCCTGAGCCACCCACTGGTCCCAGGAGGAGGATGAGAGACATGAAGAGCAGAACCACCCCAAACTGATCATGGAGGAGATAAGCTGACCCACAGATTCATGAAGATAAATCACTGCTTTTAACGTTCTTGAGTTTTGGGATGGATTATTGTGTTATTGTCCTATTACTGATGTAACAAATTAACACAAACTGAGTGGCTTAAAAACAATACAAATTTATTCTCTTACAGTTTTGGATGTCCAAAATGTGTCATATAGGGCTAAAACCAAAGAGTTGGCAGGGCTGCTTTTCTGGATGCTCTAGGGGAGAATTTGTTTCCTTGACTTTCTAGCTTCTGGAGGCAGACTGCATTCCTTGGCTCATCCTTTCTTGTGTCACTCCACTCTTTTGTTCTGTTGTCACATCTACTTCTGTTGTCATATCTCTTTCTACCTTCCTCTCATAGGAGTACTTGTGATCACATTTAGAGTGCACCTGAGCAATCCGGGACAATCTTCCCATCTCAAGAACCTTAACTTACATCTGCAAAGCCCCTTTTTCCATAAAAGGTAACATTCACAGGTTCTGGGTGTAAGGATGTGGACACTTTGGGGAGTAGGCATGATTTAGCAGACCACAGTTGTTATATAGGGTTTTATTTTAATTTTTATTTATTTTTTTCAGAGAATCAAAGTTTAAGAGACTTACTGGGCAGAGCTCAATACTGAAAGAACAACTAAAGGATGTAGTTAATAGATAGCATTAGTATAGTGATTAAGCACAGGGATTTTTTAGACAGATTGCTTTGGTTCAAATACGAGTTTTGCCACTTTCTATACGTGCAAACTTAAGCAAGTTACTTACCTCCCTGTGACCCCTGTGACTCAGTTTCCTCATGTGTAAAAATGGGAATAACGATGGTAGTACCTACCTCATGGGCTTCTTATTAGGATTAAATGAATTAATATTAGTAAAGTGCTTCAAACATTTATAAGGCTTTTAGTAAGTGCTATCTAAATGTTTGCTAAATAACAAAATAAAAAGGAAATAACCCAGAATAAGGGAGTGGGATAGATGAATCATTTCACTACCAACCTGGTAGCAAAATTTAAAATACCTGACATCAGCAAGTGCTGGAGATACCGTGGGGGAGATGAGAACTCTCAGATGTAGGAGTAGTTGTGTAAATTGATCTTACTTTCTAAAGCAATTTGGGGACATCTAATTGAATTGAAGTTAAGCCTATCCTACTAGGCAGCAATTTTGGTGTATACCCAAACAACCCCCTAACACATCTGCACGTGGAGACCCACGAGGACTGTCACAGAATTTTATAATAGTGTTTGTGATAGGGACCCTGTCTGAGATCAGGTTCCTCAGGAGCAGAGTCTGAGACAGCCCTGAAGATATATGCCATTTACTGTGGGTGTGCTCACTATGAGGGAGTGAGGAAAGCAGGGGCAGTGTGGGGAAATACCAGCCAGAATGTGGTCTTAGGTGAAAAAGTCTAGTTTTGGTCAGATCCATGAAGGGCTCTGAGACATAAATCATATCAAAGAGTACCTCCCTTGAGGTAAGGGTGTTGTTTTATACCCCATGCCTGGCATGTGTGTATGGGGTGAGGTGTTGTCATCTCCAGGGCAAGGTAGCTCCTGTCAGCCAAGAGGGATCTCTGGATAAAGGGGTAGCTGTGAACTGTCAGCAGTAAACCCTTAGAGTAAGCAGCTGGGGGTAAATGCACTGTCTGGAGGAAAAGGGTGGGACACTACAACTCCCCTAAAAAATGCAATTCAACAAAACCTAATGTTTATCAATAGGAGAATGAGTAAAAAATTAAGGCATACCCATGCAGTGGAATTCTATATAGAAGTTAAAATGAATGAATGAAATTTACATGTTTAAATTTACATGGTTAAATCTTGAAAGCACAATGTTGAATGAAAAAAGCAAGTTGAAAAATGGTACAGATAAGTTGTATCATTTATGTATATTAATAACACACAAAAGAATATTTATGTGTTGCTATGGTTGCACAATATGTAGTAAAGACATTAAACTGTGAATTCACACTGACTTTGTTAGGATAGTAGTCACCTTTCAGAATGGAAGAATAGGAATGGGATTAAGAGGGATACAGATGGGCCTTCAGCTATATCTGTAATGTTTTGTTCAATATGACACAATGCTAATATTTTGTTAAGCCTTGAATTGGGTACTTTTATTGTTCTCTTCAATTTTCTTTATATTTGAAATATTTTATGAAAAAGAAATTAGAGAAAAAAATCAAAGGAAGAGGACCAGATCTGTGGGCTGTGCCAGTCAAGAAGGGGATTGGGACGGTATAACCGAAGCCCTTTTATTCACATAACTCGGGCTCCTGGCACCCAGTTTATTCATCAAGGAGATTGTGGGTTCCCAGAAGCTATGTTTGGGCTTCTAATCATATATTGGCTCTAGAAACACTGAATCAGGAACTAGAAAGGCCAAGACTTAAATGGTCAATCAGTGGATCAACTTCAGGGAGCTGAACTGGAGAAAAAAGGGAAAAGGATAATAAGATAGCAGTGTAATGACAATACCTTGAATAGAAATGTTTAATAAGTACTTATTGAATCCTTAATATATATCAAGCAATGTGCTAGGCTGGGGAATCAATGATGGATGAATGACACTGCTGCCACCTTAAGGGAGATGAGGGTCAAGTGAGAATCTTATAAGAAAGGAGAGCCTGGATTCAGGAACATCTTTCCACTGGAGGCAAGTGCCCTTTGTTTCTGAATTAAAAATCCCCAAATGATTTCTATGTAACTCGAGTCCTCTGAGACGTTCTGTGAAAAAAGGGGCTTTAGAGTCAAACATTTGAGGAAATGCTCTATGCCATATTCCCTTCTTAGAGATTCCAAGGCAGTTAACACAGGAAAATTATCAAGATGAGTTATGGAGAAAAAAGCTGTAAAGAAGCTTTGCATCTCCCCAAATTATTTGATGCCAAAATGAAATTTTTGGAGGGGGAGGGTAATGCATATGACTCTAAAGGTAATGCCTATGACACTAAAGGACTCTTTAGTGTTTGGTAGAATTCACTTTTGTCCTATGTATTTACATTATTATTTTCCTAACTTCCTTGAAATGTTTCTAAAAGGTTTATTTTAAAAATTTAAATTAAACTTTCATTCCAGTATTTCTATTTAAGTGTTTAAACTCTAATATTGTGCTTAGGTTTAGTATAGTTATTTTGTTTGATTTTGTAGAGAGAATTAAAGCCATGAAGTTTTCTGCAAGTTATTTTAGGTCTTCAGTATAACAGCAAGGCAGAGCATTTATGATAGGCATATAGACCGTTGTACTTTCTGAAATTTGATTTTATTGTACCTCCTTAAATGTCTAGTATAACACTCAGGCTTTAGTTTTTTGAACAAACATATCAATAGCCTTAAATTGGACTACTATGCTGAAATATATCACTGTGTCACACCCATTTGCAGCTATCCACTTAATTGCATCCTATAAAATGAACCAGGAGGTATAAGTTTACAAACATAACATCTGAGGTGGTGGTAAGATTAGAGTTAAATAACATGTGTAGTTTAAATTATCAATATAAAGCCATGAAGGGCTGTAATTTTAATATACTGCTGACATGGGGCACTTGAGAATTAAGGTGCATTCCTAATAAATATTTTCAGTATTAGTATTATATAATACAGCTTCAGTTTTATATATAATGCTCACATACACACATTTTTTTGCATCTTTTGCTGGAGCATGGGAATATTCAGCTTACATATTGTCTAAGTTTAAGGAAATAATAAAAACATTTCACTCCATAGGATAATTCTTGGCACAGAATGGTTGCTTCATGACTATTTTCTATGTGGTTAAAGGTTTTTTCTTGTTTGATTAATCTAAACCCACTCCTCCCAGAAATTGCACTGAATTAATTAAATATGGGATATGAAACCAATTTTTGTTTAATGAAATATACTGTTATTTATTTTTTACTTATTTTTATATTTATTTATTTATTAATTTGCACAATTATCTGTTTTCAGTCTCTCAAGTTTCTCAAGTTAGTGAAAATTTTTCTTGTATGTGTGTGACCTTGGGTTTGCTACTTATGAGCTGGGTGACTTGGGACAAGTTATTTAACCTTTCAGTGTCTCTGTTTCTTTGTCTTTAAAACAGGGATTGTTGTTGTGACTATTAAGTTAATGTAATACATGGAAAGTGTTTAGAATACGTGAAAGTGTATGGCACATAGAAGTATACCATAGGTGTTAGCTGTTATTACTATTATTCTGAGTGTACACTGGAGAGACGGTAAATTATTAGCAATACGCCATTACTTCCACCAAAATCTACAATCACAGTTGATCATGATCAGATGTATTAGCCTAACTCATAGAAACAGTCTAAGTTAGATGTTATGCATAATTGCTTATTTGTTTATTCTTTTTTGAAGGAAAATTTATATTAAGAAATTGGGTAGGTGTTTAAGTTTGGACGGGAGGGGAAGGCTATTGTTGGTTAGGGAACACAGATACTAAAAATTCTCCTACTTCTTGGTCTGCTTAAAGTCTGTACATTAGTTTTTAGTTAGTGTCAAGAGTTCAAGAGCCCCTTAGCTTACACCCGTACTTTCCTCATCTATCTCCTTTTATGTTTAGCCTTGTTTCTATCGCTCCTTAATAGCCAATCCCTGATTCTCTTCTATCCCCTGCTGGCAAATATACCAGTAGGCAGAATCAACAAGCATTGGGAGGCAGCTGGGGGTGGTGATATAGGTGAGGGCTGTGTAAATGGTATATTGTAGGCGAGAGTAGAGCTGGGAGAAATAGGTTGCCTTCTTTTCATCCTCCCATTTAAATCTCTGAACTCAGAAAAATGTTTCTTCATATATTTTATAGTCATCCAAAGTATACATAATTTTGTTTGTATTTTCAAGGCTATACTTTTAAAGAAAAGGCAGACAAGTTATACAGAAACTGCTCATGGAACTTTAAAAGAAATTAATAAAGTGAGACTATCGCTTAAAAAATAGAACAATGAGTAGAAATAGTGATAGCTATTTAAAAAAATATACTGTATTAGGAAATGAGTTGCAATGTGCAAAAATATAAAAGGAACCATAAAAGTATTTCTTAACATATAATAGGGAACATATTCCTTAACTACATATAATAGGGAACATATTCCTTAACTAAGTGGAAAAGAAGAAAAACTACAAGTGGATTCCTACAATAGTATGTATTTGGATATACTATGCATAGTATATCCAATAATATGTATTTTGATATACTATGCATTGATTGTGTCATAAATATATACTAAAATATACTAATATATTAACTTCAGGCCTTATTCAAGACACCATAAGAGAGTAGGACAGAGCTTGGGACAAGAGTTAAAAGGGGTGAAAAGATAAAATGTTCCAATCCTTATACTTTCTTTCCAACTTCCATTCTAAACCTATAGAGACTAGCGTAATGCAGGAAGCATACATATTAGAAGTGGAAAGTCAAGCTAGGATTTGGAGGACTTGGCCCTAACCTGTAAAATAAAATATATTAAGATATTTATGTTCTTTAGCATTTTAATAATAAACTAAGTAACGGTAGTGATATTAGTTACCAGTCTTGAGGACAGAGGATGGAGAGGTTACTGAAATGTGTGTATGTGTATGTGTACACACACACAATAATAGAGGCATATTTTGCAGCTAAGGGGGAAAATATACATTAGCAAGAATATAAGTCATGGAGAAATTCACATGAAAACAGTTTAAAAACTGTAATGCTGTCAGTACAAGCAATACTGACCTAGATTCTTATTTTATTCTTTATAACCAAGCAGCTGACATGGGTACAAAGTCCTATTCAAGGTCATCAGAAACTTTGAACGTGGATTGGCTCCAGGAGGACATTGGATAACATAATGATTGTCCTCCTGAGGGCCAGAAGTTTAGTAAGATTCAAAGCTGGTAAATATTTTTTTACAGAAACTCAACTCACTGTTTCTTACCATTGGGCTATTCCAAAATTTACATTTTACAGATTAAAACAGTGACTACGAAAAAGACGTAGTACGGAGGCCATAAGTATGAGCTTGCTCTTTAAAACCCTTGAGAAGCTAATTTCCATGTCCAAGATAATGTTTCAAAGAGATTTCAACATGTTTTCTTAGGAGGACAAGATTTCAAAGAGGAAAATTAGCAAAGCAAGGTAACTGTGATACTGCCATCTGGAGTTTTCAATTAGCATTTCTGACTAATACTTTGGCAAAATTACTGACAAATATTTCCAGAGTTGAGAAATAATCTTGTGGCACTTTCTGTTCTTATTTTAAGGACACTAAGGCATCTAAAATAATACAGAGGGGTTTGCAAATGTCAGCTTTCTGGAGTGTTCGGTTTTTATTATCATGTTTAGTTATCCCATATTGCTTGTATGTAAAACAACATAACAGTATTTAGAACCGGTAAGGGAAATTATTGACCCAAAACTTTTAATTCTATGACTGAAGTTTGATTAACATATACAGTTGTGTAAAAATAGACATATTAGACCAATGGATGATTTAGAACATATTATTATTGGATTTTAATTTTTAAAAGTGAGTATTAGCAAAATGAAATGAGCTAAATGGGCAAAATGAAAAACCTTAGAAGCACAGATTGTAGAACTTAAAAGTGCCTTAGGGATCAACGTTTCCATTCGCCTCATTTTACAGGAGAGAAATCTGAGGACTAGGGAAATGAAGTGACTTTCCTGGGGTCACATGGAAAGTCAACAGCAGAGCTGTGATGGTACTCAGATCTCCTAACCTCCTGGCTATGCTCATTCACCGAGAGTGCCTCAAAGAATATTTACAACATTTAGTCACAGTTTATCTTTTGGTTAATTCCACACTTACTCCTATTTTTGTGGCTGCAAAAATAGCCCAGAGTAATATGATTTGCTCCAGTTGAAACAGACATTAAGAAAAAAGGTAAAGCTTTCAGTAGTCGTACTTCTCATGTGTAGTTCTTTATGCGTGTACATATATGTTTGTGTGTGTGCATATGTGAGTGTGTATGTGCAACCTCTTATTCACCATTCCCAAATCCAAAAAGCTCTGAAAATTAAAAGTTTTTTCATAAATTTGTGACGGACTTCATGGGTGGTGAAACCTGGTGTGAACTAATGTGAGACTACTTATAGACTTCATATATACCAGCAAGTGTGACCCCTCATTCATTTTATTTCAGAAATAGTCATATGTTTGATTATAGTGCACTGCCCCAAACTCTGGATATGGTATATAATGCAGCCTCCATATAATTTATTACATTTTCAAATCCTGAATAATTCTGAATTCTGGCCCCAATGGTTTGGGATAAGTGATGGTGGATCTTCAATTTGTCTATAATGTATTTTCCTTGTATTAGTTTAGACAGTTTTGGCTTATAGTCAGGCAACTCAGAAATCCCTTTACATATATGATTCCTTTTGGTTCAAAGTATATGAACCAAAGAGAATTATATGAGATAATCAGACTGCTGTCTATGTGGGAGTAGTATATAAAAATAAGGAGCTTAGTTTCACCTATATTATTTTGGTCAGGATGCCCAGGATAAATTTGGTATTCAAGTGAGGCAGCTGCCTCATCCTGGGTTTCTGATAAAATTATCTGTGTCTTTTTCCTTTTCCTCCACCTTTTTGTAACCTGTATTTTATGGTCTCTTTTTATATATGTTTCTTTATTCTAAGCTGCATCTAATGTTAGTGTACGTGTGGGGAATGAATTAAAGATTTTCTACCCCAAGTCTCATAGTAACTCTGTGAGCTATCATCTACTCAGTAGTGAAATTGAAGACTAATCAGTCAAATAATGTCTATAGATTAGAGTTTAGAACATGTATGCTGAGTTTAGATGGATTAGAGTTTAAATGGATTTGACCATATCCGACATGATGTATTCTTCCTTTATATTAAACCCTTATATTTAACCAAAGTCCAGATAAGCTCAGTGTCCCGATCAATCTGTGCTCATCCTGAACAACATTGACTGCAGAGTCCTTGGTACTGGATCTCATCCCAGGTGGAGTTCCAGCTTGACCAACGGCAGATGGAAAGGAAGGGGCAGTCATTAGGGCAAACTCACAACAGGGCCAGCCCTTTCCTTGTTTGCAGGAAACTTCACCAATTGAAAATTGTGACCTGTCAGGATACACACACACACACACGCACACACACACACCAGGTGGGTAAGGGTTGACAATATCTTAGATTTTTCCATGCCCTTATTCAAGATCCTAAAAGTAAATTTTATAGATAAAAGTCATGCTTTTGGTGAGCATTGCTCCTATCATAATTTTGAACATATTCATAGAGATGTAGATTCACTTTCTAGGCAGTCAACTTAAATGTAAGACATTTGCTGATTTCACCATGTCCATATCTCAAAGAGGAGGGTATTCCTTCTTTTTGTGAATGGTCCCTATAATATGGTAGTTGCTTAGATTGTATTATTTAAAGGGACATGTGTGGCATAATCCAACACTCTCTGTCCCTGGATCAAAAAGGAAGAGAATAGTAGGATCAAATGGAAAAATCCTGGGCTAGGCAGGAATCAGGTCCCTCCCAGATGCAGCATGACCTAGCTGTGTGACCAAGCCATCAGCCTCTATGGGCCCCAGATTCCTCTTCTATAAAATGAGAGGACTGTACCCTGTTTAGCTCTAAAGTGTTACGATTAGAGGTGAACATCAATAGGGTCATAGTCTCTTTTGGATCTTTACTGAGAGGAGCCCCCTCAGGTAGCAAGTTTCTTCCAAGTATGGGACAAATTTTCTTTGCCTGAGGAGAAATTTTTAAGCATGGGATTCTGAAATGGCTGGAGGGGAAGGAAGAGGCTTGCTGATAAGCCCAGTTCAAGAGTTCCTAAGTGCACGCATTGTAGTCTTGTGGCTACTGAGTGACTCAGGGGAGGAACACGTCATAGCAGTCAAGCCTGTGACTCTACTTGGCTAACCGACCTACTAGATGACTGGATTCTGCATCTTGGAAGAGTTCGTGAAAGTGGCCATGCTGAGCCTGAGGGCTGGAGAGGAGCAGTCAGAGTGGGCACTCTGGACAACTGCTTTGTGGCAGAGCCAGCTCTGTCTAAGAGAGGTGGGAGTGGGGAGCTGGTAAGTGAGGAATCATATAAAAGAGGAATTGATGAAAAAACAGGATAGTAAGCTTTGTATAAGGGATGGGTAGAAAAATCAACTGCAAACAATTATAAAAGAGAGTAAATCCCTTTAAGGAAGAACCCATTTTATAGATTTCTTCAGATGTGATTGATATCCATTGGGTAATGAGTAGCAATGGACTGATTAATTTATTTCCTAAAATAATAATAAAGGGTTTACCAAGTACTATTGACAGTCACTCTGGAAAATGCTTTATATCCACTAGGTCTTCTAATCATCATTATAACCATATGAAGTAGGAACTATTGTTTTCATTATACAGATAAAAGAGACTGAGGTTTAGCGGACTCAAATAATGCCCAATGTCACACAGCTAATAAAATAGGGGTATCTGAGATTTGAACCTAGGTAATGTACTTCTGCTATACTGCCTTCCTCTTCCTTGTTTTCAGAGTATTAGAGGTAGGCTATGGAGTCTATTCCTTTCTCCTCTTCTCATCTCTTTTTCTCATTTTAATTATCTCTTTCACTCTCACTTTCTTTCTCCTTCTCCTTGTTCCCTAATAGCATCATCATAAAGAGGGTTGACTGTGTTGTTGCAGGGTGGCAACTTCTCACATTTATTGGAGAAGATAATTATAGGAAGTCTTTTTTCCTGTACATTCTTAAAGATTATTTCCAGTTATTCCACTGGAAAATGTAAAATTGAGATGCCAAAATATTGCTGGATCAATTAATAGAAAGTTCATTTTCCATAAACTAACCTCCACTGCACCCTGTTCTTCATCATTACTATCCAAAAGATTTTAAGGGTTACAGACCAAGGTTAGCTGTTATCACAATAATTAAAATATTGTTAACTCATGCTCCTCAGAAACAAAATTGAGATTTATGCTGTAATTTATATAAACAAGAAGATATGATGAGGTATTTTTTCTATTCATCAGAGGAGAAAGAGAATAACAAAGCCATAAAGCCTTCTTCTTTTCCTCCAGTTTCAGAGGCCCTACTCTCTGTTGGCTTTCAAGATAAGGTAGTTCTACTTTGAGTTCCCAATTTGCGTAGAGAGAGAGAATATCCTCCTGATATAAACCCTGGAAACTCCCTGGCTTCATAATTGTGTTTGGGTTAGTTCCAGGCATCACCGCTTGTGAAGAAGGATGCTGTTCCCTCTCTAGAATCAGGCTGTAAAGCAGGGGCAGCTGAACCACTAGGCCAGACAGCTGGGGTCATAGCTAATGAGATGAGATCCACAGTCACAATCTTGTCCGTGGCGATAGACTGCAGCTATACCTCTTGTAGGTTTCATTGCTATTGGTACCAGTTCTGATCTTTCCTAGGGCATTGTGATTCTCCAACGTGCTGAGGGAAAATTCCCACCTTCCCCTACTTTCTCCCCCACTCCCCAACCCCTTCGGTTAATTCACAGAGCCACTTCTTTGGTCCACAAGCCTGATCCAGGAGGGCAGGGCTGGGCAGTCTGCCCTTAGTTCCATCATAAACCCATAACCATCATTCCCATCTGACTCCCATCAGCCAGCATACTGGACTGAGCTTTACTCTGCCTCCAAATAACTTTATTTTAGTTACCTTTTGCCTTTTCCTCTCTTTGGGACTTGATTGATGTTGGTCTGTCACAGCCTATTTCAATAATTTTTAATCTTAGGGAAGGAGATTGAGCACTAAACATTTCTTCCCAGCGTGCCCTGCTCTTGAACCTTTATTCCTCTAGTGTCCCTCTCAGTATCCCAACTTCTTTCACAGGGATGGAAGAAGCTTCTGGATCCCAGATCGTGCACAGGCAGAAACCAAGACCCATACCTCATGCAAATCTCCCTATATGCCTTCCTTCACCAACACTTCTAAGCCAGGTTGGATGTTGCTCTAGGTCAATGCCAGGCCTCTTTTCCAGGCTTGTAGGCCCCCCTCTAGGCTGCACCCAGGTAAGTGGCCTACTTGCCACAGTGTTCTCATGTTCTTTCATTCCTTTCTGGGCTTTGTTACAGCAAACCCCTTTCTACCAAGATTTTAGGATAGAGAAGTTATGGTGTAGATTATGGATTAGTTCCCTTGGCCTCCAATTCCAACCTCCTTTTGTCTTGCCTTCCTGGGCTACAAGTGTTGGAAAACTAAATACTCAGTTTTCCTAGTTATCTGGTCAGAGGTGGCCATGGGACACAGTTCTGGCAAAAAAGATGAAGCAGAAGCTGGAAGGATTTCCTTTCCTTAAAAAGAAAACAAGGCCACAAGAGGAGTAGGTTTTTTACTTCTTCACCTTTAACCCTGTCTGGAATATGGGCATACTGAAGTTTCTTAAGATCATTAGACAAGAAGAGAAAAGAGAGAGATAGAGAAAGCTACAGAATAAGGATGTGAAAGCAGAAAGATAAAAGGATTCTAGATACTTGATGACCTAGGCAGCTACATCAGCTTCCCACTTCAAGGATTCTTGTTACAAGAAAAATAAACCATTTAAACCACTGTATAGGATTTTCTGATACATGCAGCCAAATGCTTTCCTGATCAATGTAATGGGGATGTCAGGTCAAATGTGTCTGCTTACTTGTTTCCATTCACTTTCTCCTTCATCTTTGCACATATCATAGGACTCTTAGCTCAGGGTTTTTCTTCTCTCCTGTGGTGATAGTTTGAATTATTGTGCAGCAAATTTCACTCTCTTTCTTTCCCAATGGGGGCAGAGTATACTTCTCTTAACTTTGGAATATTAGTAGACATGACATGGGCAGAAACTTTAAATATGCTGTGCAATGTGGCTGGCCTCTTACATTCTGCTGATCCACTATGAGAGGAGCATGGCATGGCTAGCTGCTGCCTCATTAGCCTGAGCCCTAGAATGAGTAGACATGAGCAAACTTGAATGGACCTATAATCTGGAGCACAGCCCAGCTGGACCTCAGCCTGAAGTAACAAGTCACCCAGCTGAGCCCAGGCTAGATCAGCTGAACCATAGTTGCCTTCTAGGCATCAAGAAGATGAGAGTGAGTTCTTATAGTTGGAAGCCACTGAGACTTGAGGTGGTTTGTTATTCAGCACTAATGTAGCCATAGCCAAGACGTCATGTAGGGACTACTTCCCTTAAGATATATCCTGAACTTTCTTCTTTTGGCTTAGTGAAACTAAAGGTATCAGTCAGTCAAACCAGTCTCTTGGTATGTAAGTAGGAATTTAAGTAATTTTTAAAAAGTTTCACTCTCAGCTATGCTTGGCTTTAATGTTCTGATCTTACTAGGAACTGAAAATTTTTATTTTGGGAGTCAGTATCTAAGCGTTGATTCTTTCTTCTCTTTTCATTTCTACTAAATAGTTCTAATCTACCCCCAAGGCAAATAGATGCCTTTGTCCAATCAAGGAGAAGTTCAAGTAAAATGAAGTGTAAATTGAAGAAGCACATTACAATTTTTACTGTTGCTGGTTTTTGCTTTCTTCTGCTTTTTAACTCTTCTGTGGCACTAGTAGAAGTCTTTTAGTCAGCAAGCTATGGTGTGCAGGCCAAATCTGGCCATCTGATTTTGTACAGCTATAAGGTAAGAATGGTTTTTACAAATGAATATTTGTAATTGATTTGACGATAGGGGACTCTAACTTTGAACCTCAATTCAATGAATTGTTATTCCCCCCAAAAGAATTTCATTTTTCTCATTAATAGACCTGAATTTGAAAAAAATGTACTTAATTATTATCACTATATTTTGAATTTTGCCAATAAAAAATATGTGGAATGTGGTTTCTCTCTTATTGTATAAGTATTCACATATTATCCTTGATTTTGCTTCTTGTCTCACAAAGGCTAAAGTATTTACTACCTGGCCCTTTCCAGGAAAAGTTTGCTGACCCCTGTCCTAAGGTCTTAGGCTTATAATTGCTATCCTAAGAGATATCTCTGTTCTGCATGTCCTGAAGAGACAAACTCTAAGGTGAGCAGAGGCTAACTCCCCTTCTCTTTCTGTCATTGACAAAGGACAGTCTTTGTTCCTAGAGAAATTTTAGAGAAAAATCAGTGCCAAACAGTTTTCATAAATTTTTGTGTGCTTTTTACTATTCTTATAAAAGCTTTCTTCTGGAAAACCTAAACAGGATTGCATAGATACTCATCAGGCTGATGCTCACACTGTTCTGCTAAGGAAGTTAATGTGTACCCAGCTAAGTCATGGTTAGAAATAAACTCCAATAAACTCCTGCCGAGTCAGGCCTGGTTCAGATCACTTAAGTAGAAATAGTTGAAAGAGCACCTGAACTAATTTACACTTGGAATTAACCTCTTTTACTTGTATTTTTCATCATCACAACATATAACTTCAGGTAATCTCTTTCATAGCTTTGATTCTTTTCCTGATCACTGTTCATACTTTATCACTCCAGTTAGTTGTAGTAATTATGAGGTGTGCTCTACTTTAATTTTTCCTTAATTACTCATATTTCCTTTTAGTACTCCAAACAGTGAAATGTGTTTTGTTTCCACTTTTCACATCATACATCGATCCATTTGAATGTACCTTGGCCTTTATTGTGATGAAAGTAAAAATATTTTTGTTTATCCTTTTAAAATTATTGTTACAGTTATTTCACAGTTGATATTATATAGGATGGTTGTACTGATCTGGTACGTGCATAATCATAGAATTTCTTCACATTCAAGTTTTAAAGTTTTTTACGGAATAAATATTTTTTAGAGCTGTGTTTATTTTCCTGTTGGGATCTTCAAAAAATCACTTGTGATTTACATTTCATTTTTATTATTTCACTTTGTTAACATCTGTTTGATAATAATCATAGTACTTCCTATAATAACATTTCAGTCATTCCAGATTTACCCACTACTCCAAAGCAGGCTGGGAAGTCTACCAACCATGCCAAGAAGTCTCTGTTAGAGGAGAGAGTGGGGGGTGAAGTTAATAAGCCTGCCCTGACATTTCCCAAGAGCTTCTCAAAGGTTCTGCTCTCTCAGTCTACAGAGACTGCAGTTTTGATCCGAAGGGAAAAATTGATTTAACTCCTACATTTACATTTTTATGATGGTGTCTTTAAAGCCTATTACCTTAATAGTACCTCCCATATGCCCACTATTTTTCAGAGCCAGCACTCCATGCTTGTATTTTGTAATCAAATTTTCTTTTTGATTCCTGTCATTTTTCATGGACTTCTGAAGTTTTCTGCGTTAGGGAAAGCTTATGCATGTAAGGAGCCGAGCACAGAGCTTGACACCTACCTAGTGCTCAATAAATGGTAGCTGTTGTTATAATTTGATTTTATTTGGCTTAAAATCCCTATGCATTTTTACAAAAATTCATTGAGATTATTTTTACATTGAAATTCAAAAGTCTGTGGTTGGTAAAGTTCTGTATTTCTCAAGACCTCTAACTGGGGAATGCACTAATATCACTCTAAGCATGAAAGAGAATTGTTCTGATCACTGTTAAATAAATCCTTGCACAGATTTATTCTTGCCTGGATCTGTTCTATAATAAAATTAGGTTATTTTCAAAAAGCTGCTTGTTTAGAATACCAATTTCTTGGGCCCAGTGGGTAGCTGAAGTGTTACTGTGTATTTATGCTTTATGGGTAAGCATTAATTTTAGGGGATCTCTGCGGTGTTGCTGAAGGCTACAGAGAAAGGCCCAGAAGGAGGCTCTTGCTTTTTCTGGATGAGAGAAACTTTTCCCAAATATTTACCTACTTTTGTGAAGTTAGCACTGGAATCCCAGGAATCCTGGATCTCAATTTACTTCTGTAATCACAAGTTCACATGTCCTTTCATCAATGCCCTGGACTGTAATTACAACTTTAAAAAATCACACAAATTAAATTGCAATTGAAAAAATATCCTAATTAATGAAAATATTCTGCTAATGAAACTACAAAATCAAATAATAAATTAGTCTCAAGGAGTGTAAGGAGTTTGGTGATATTATTAACTTTTTTTTTCCCCTTTGTGGTATCAAAACAGCTCAGCAGATCAAACCCAAAGAATATTTGCTAAATTCATCTATTTTGGTAAATAGTTGGTGCTCCTGCTTGTCTTTTTTGTTGTTGTTGTTGAAGTATAATTGGTTTACAATATTATATTAGTTTCAGGTGTAAGTGTAGTAGTTCAATATTTTTATAGATTATACAACATTTAAAGTTATTACAAAATAATGGCCATATTTCCCTGTTCTGTACAATATATTCTTGTAGCTTATTTATTTTATACGTAGTAGTTTGTATCTCTTGATCCCCTACCCCCATCTTGCCCCAACCCCCTTCCTTCTCTTCACTGGTAACCACTAGTTTGTTCTCTATATGTGAGTCTGTTTCTGTTTTGTTATATTCATTTGTTTGTTACATTTTTTAGAGTCCACATATAAGTGATAACATAGAGTATTTGTCTTTCTCTGTTTGACTTATTTCACTAAGCATGATACCCTCTGGGTCTATCCAAATTGTTGCAAATGGCAGAATTTTATTCTTTTTTATGGCTGAATAATATTCCATTGTGTGTGTGTATGTATATATATATATATATATATATATATATATATATATACACACCACTTCTTCTTTATCCATTCATCTGTTGATGGGCCCTTAGGATGGTTCCATATCTTGGATGTTGTGAATAATGCTGCTATGAACATGCATATATCTTTTCAAATTAGTGTTTTCATTTTCTTTGGCTATATACCCAGGAGTGGAATTGCTGGATCATATGGTAGTTCTATTTTCAGTGTTTTGAGGACCCTTCATACTGTTTTTCATAGTGGCTACACCAATTTCCATTTCTACCAACAGTGTTCTCTTTTCTCCACATCCTAGTCAACATTTCTTATTTATAGACTTTTTGATGATGATAGCCATTTTGACTGGTGTGAGGTGATATCTCATTGTGGTTTTGATATGAATTTCTCTGATGATTTGCGATGTTGAGTATCTTTTCATGTGCCTGTTGGCTATCTTACAACTGAGGTGTGCTTAGGTTTGAGTCCAGGGGATACCTAGCATGCATCCCAGTGGTCTTCAGCAAGATCATTTTCAGCAAGATTAGTCTTGTCTTAGTCCACAAGAAAGCAACTTATTTAGCAATCAGAATAATTTACATGAAGATAAAAAAATAACAAATGGCCATAAACATCACCAGGAAAACTTTATTGGAAACTCCCTTTGGGATAAAATACTCACTAGCCCAGCAAATGGTCCTCTAGTTACTAGCTGTTGTGAGAACAGCTAATACGTATATGGGTGGCTTGGCACCCACTTCTGCCACATTACTGAATGAAAATTAGCTCAAGTCCCATGAATTTCTTAAACTATGTTGCATGTGAGAAACCACTTTTGTCCACTGGGGCAAACACAGGTCATTGTTTATTCATTTAACAAGTATTTATTTGAAATTTGCTCTGTGTCAGGCACTGTGATAGAGGTTAGGAAGTTAGCAGTAAATAAGTCAGATAAAAATCCTTGCCCTCACGGAGCTTACAATCTAATTGGTCAATAGTGTAGTAAGTGCTGTGTTTGGGGAAGTTCAGATTATTGTATGACCACATTTGTAATTTAAAAAGATGGATCTGCTCTGGCTGATGACCGGATCCAAGTGTTAGGTGGTTGAATTGCTGGCCAGGGGGCTCTTATGGGCATTGATTTTTCCCAGAATTTTGATTCCAAGTGTGGATGGAGACAGGACGTCCAAGATTTTGGTGAAAAAGGGAAAGTGACTGCAAGCTGGTAGATAATAGGAACCAGGATAGCAAAATGCCATGAGCCTCAAAGAAGTTAGAAGGTTCCCAAGGACACTGACCCCACCTACCAACTCAGCTTGAGAGGGTATAGGGAAAGCACTGTTCTCTCTGGCAGGCCAGGAGGTGGAAGGAATGTTTAGTGAGAAGGCTGGTGGACTTTGTTAACCACTGAAAGGAGTTCTAGGGGTAAATGAGGTTTAGGGGTACCCATGGAAGGTGTGGAAGGAGAAGAGCAGCAGAATGTCAGGTCAGTGGAGAGGAAGCAAAGAGTATTGGGGGTTGTGTCCTGGGGCAGACGAATGATTGGAGAAGCTTTTTTCTTGGAGGGTGACTATGGTTTGCAGGAATGTGAGGACCCTCAGAATCCTCTGGAATCACTCTGGGGGAGGGTGTCAGTTGAATTGCACTTTTGAGGGACATCTGGTCTTACTTGGGAGACTTCCCACTTCTTTAAGCTGTCAACCAAGATCTGGATGGATTGTGTAGGCATAGTGAATGGTTAGCAGCCATGTTCATCTGGCCTCATGTGATAAGGAGCTTGGAAGCAGTAAGAGTCCTCCATGATAGTGTGCAGGGTGGGGATGAGAACCCAGTAAATTTTGTCTAAATCTTGCTGATGTGGTAAAGTTCAATCTGAAAAGATCACCATTGCTTATGCTTTTCTTATTGGTGCCTGTCTTCAAAAAGGGATTAGAAGAATCTAATAATTTTCTCCAAAATTATGATCTATTAAATAATTAAGGGTGTAGGGGAGAGTCTGTAAGCAAGCACTGGGGAGGAGGAAGAGGTGGATAAAAGCTGTGAAGGGAAGGAGAATATTGGCAAAAGCAGCATAAAGCCAAGATAGAGGAGCAAGCAAATTGCAGGCTACCTGTATCAGTCATTCTCTGTGAAAAGGTACTCTGTGTGAAGTCCAAATTGGTACAAAGCTGTGGAGGAAATGGAGGATTAGGGCAGATTTGTCTATTCCCAAAGCTTCCACACCCTCCTAACGCTGCCTTTCAGGTTCACATACCATGCGTTGCAACTTCTTTAGAATGTCCCCAGAAGTGCTGTTGGTAAAAGTAGAATCACTCAGGATTGGGTCCATCTCTGTGCCCTGAGTTGAGTTTTTCATGTTTTTATCCTTTCTTCCCTAGGCTTTTTTGTGCAGGGGAAAAATACATCCCATGATACTCAATTGCTAGTGCTACTATTAAGCATCTTGAAGTAGATGAAACTGCGCTCTCCCTCCTTTCCCCTTCCCTTCAACTCAGGAAATGGCTTGGCTGGGCAATGTTTTGCAACCTTCACCCAGAAGCCTTGGGTGTGACAGGCTACAGAGATGTGACCTGAGATCCTGGACAATTGCTTAAGGACTATGTTTACTTACCAGTGAACCCATACTTACTTTCTGGTCACAGTATTAACAGTAGTAATAATAATAATAGTGATAACTCTCTCTACATGCTTCATGTGGAAGGCACTGTTCTAAGCCTTGTGCATTTTAGCTACAATATAAGCTCTATGAAGACTGAGATTTTTGCCTGTTTTATTCACTGTGAATGGCACCTGGTTCATAGAAGGCAATCAGTAAATATTTTTTGAGTGCAATTATTTATTACATTATCACAACAATCATTTGAGGTAGATACTGTTATTGTCTCCATTTTACAGATGAGAAAACTGAGGGACAGAGTGGTTAAGACTGCATAGCTAGAAAATAGCAGAGGCAAGTTTTGAACCAGGCAGAAATGTGAAAGCAGTTTACTAATTTGCAAAAATGTGAAAACAGTTTACATAATAATCACAAAAGAAAGTTGGGTTGTATGCAAAATGAAATGCACTTGGATAACCTCACTTTTGGATAACCACGCATTCAACAAATTATGTTGAATCCTTTACCATATTTTTGCCACATAAAGACTATTAACTTAATAGTCTTTAGTTGTTGTTTTTTGAAATATCTTACATTTTCCACACTACCATTTTGAATTGTGAGCTATTTTTCAGCCCTTAAGAATATACCTCATTTTGTTAATCCAGATGGCATTTCTTGAGATTGCCAAAATACACAAACAGCATAAAAATATTAACATTAAATTAAGATATTTTTAAGGGAAAAATATCTTCCCCCTTCTGAAAAATCAGTAATTCAAATTCTGGAAGCCTAAAAATGCAAATCATCAGCAAGTTCACCTACTGGTCATCAGAAAGACATACTCTTTTAAAGTATCATATTCCATAACACACACCTGATTTCCAAAAGTGTGGAGAATGAGAAGTTCTATGCTTTTCCATATTTAGAAGTTTCCAAAGACTACATCATAGCAGATGTTATAAGTAGCATTGAAAAGATGAAGTAATTAAATGGTCCTTCTTTATAGCTGAAATTAAAGATGAGTTTAGAAAGATGAAAGAATACCTGACAACTCAGTTCTGGTACCTCAGGGAACAGTACATCTTTCAGGGCATGCTTGTCATCAGATTTCTTTGTAGCAACACAAAACAATTTGTAAAATGATTTAAACAAACATGGAAACTTTCAAGAACAATCTTTGTTCTTAGCTCTAGGATACAGAGATGAGAGGTACTGTGTCTGTCCTTCAAGTAACTCATATCTAGAGGGGAAAGCAGAAAGGAAAAGTGAACAGAAACGTAAAAAAACCCACATCATAATAAACACAGTGCAGGTACTATGGCTGCGAGAATGCACAGTGTATGTGGAAGCACACTGAAGGACTGGCTGATTTAGTGGGGGAAATGCCTACAGGTTTCTTGGTGGAGATGTCACCTGAACTGAGTTTTGAAAGGCAAATCTAGGCATTTCTAAGATGGAACACTTAGTAAAAGTACAAGGTAAGAGGGAGGAAAGTGCTGGCAGGAAACTGCCATTACCTAGGTATTCTGGAGAAGTCATCAAGAGCCACATTGGGAAGGACCTTGCCCAAATGCAGGAAGACTGAATTTTGTCCTAGGGATAATTGAGAAATAATGAAGGGTGATCAGCCGGGGAGGATAAGTTAGTTAAATTTGCATTTTTAGAAGGATAGTTTATTGAATATTTGATGGGATAATATGAGAGACTAGCTGATATTTTATTTTGTCCCTGCATTTTCCCCTCTCTCTACTGTTTGCCTGCCTCAACCTGCCAAATTCAGACTGCTGTCCGTGTCCTCATTGCCTTAGAGTTGTAGTGAGAAATAAAGTACTGAAAGTCTAAGAAACTCTGTCTCTGAAACCTAAACCTTTTATTGAAAGTTTCAGAGGATTCATGGAAAAGGTAAAAGGAGTTTAAGAGGGCTTCCCTGGTGGCGCAGTGGTTGAGAGTCCGCCTAACGATGCAGGGCAAACGGGTTCGTGCCCTGGTCCGGGAAGATCCCACATGCCGCGGAGCGGCTGGGCCCGTGAGCCATGGCCACTGAGCCTGTGCGTCCGGAGCCTGCACGTCCGGAGCCTGCACAGCAGTGAGAGGCCCGCGTACCGCAAAAAAAAAAAAAAAAAAAAAAAAAAAAAGGAGTTTAAGAGGATACAGCATATACTCAGGATGTCTTGGCCAGAAACATAAAGGGCTGAAGATTTTTTCTAAAAAGATTCTAACTCTCTGTGAGATACTAAGTTATGTTTTGTTCTCCATCTATTTCTTTCTCCTTTTCTATTTCTAGAAGGTGGCCAGGAGTTTGTATTTCTTGTCTTTAGGGAGTTTTGGGTCTTAGCTTCCTACAGTAGGGCTGCCAGAAGAAATAAATCTTACTGGGATGACACCTCACCTTGTTAAGGAGGTGGGCGGAGTAGGGAGGCAAGCGGTCCACCAACCTGGGAAGGGATAGAGGTCTTTAGAGCCCATTCATACCTGTGCTCCTTTCTTTTATAATGACCTAGGAAGCTGTACAGTTTAGGAGGGGAATAGGGTGGGGTGCCCTTAGAAAGTTGAACTCATAGTAATGGGTCTACCAGCTTCAGCAAAGATTCCTATGCTTTGGGAGAACTAGCTGTGCCACCTGTCATCAAGGGATCATATTTTAATCTACATAAAACTCTTGGGATCCTCACACAGTCCTGGAGTGAAGGGTTGGGGAGATTAGGAGAAACTCAGTAACAACTACGATTAAGATTTTCTGCTCAGAGTTAGATTTAATCAAGTTTTAGGGAAAATAATTTGACGTTTTATCTGCACTTAAATTGGGGTCAAAATTCACACCCACTGCACATTATAGAATGATTTCTCTGGTGTCGGAAGAAGTACTCAAAAACATCTAAACTGGAAGGAGGGGACTTGTGCCAAAAGCTAAACTAAGAATGACAGGGGTCTAAATGCAGACAGGGACTCTGGGACTGGCGAGAAGTCACGATCTGAGAGATGCTCAGGAAGTGGAATTGAGATGGGGAGGTGTATTAATCAGGCTCCAGTCAGGAGACAGAAACTACACAATGATTTGAACAGGGAAAGTTTAATATAAAGAATTATTAACTTATAACAAGGGATTAACTACTAAGGGGTATAGAAAACTCTAACGAATACAGGAATAGCAGATATGAGGAGCAGCCACTGCCCTTGGGGATGAGGCAGAACACCCGAGGAAGGAACAAATTTGGAAACACTTCCATTCCTCAAGGCTGAGATTCTGGTCTCAGCAGAGAGGGGTTCTGTAGCCCACTGATGATGAAGGAGTCTGCTGCAGTACAGCAGCCTGAGGCTGGCAAGCAGAAAACCATTTGCTCTGATAAAGCTTGCCATAAAGCTGGCTTTGGTGCTGGTGGAACTTGTTGGGAAGCTGTCTGGAGGAGTGTTGCTGGGGAACCACTTCATGACTGACTTCGCTGGGACGCTGGTTATGGCACCGTGGAAATCACTAGAAAACTGTCCACATTGAGGCTGCTGAAACTCTCTGGGGGTGAGCACCACTATGTGTCCCTCGCACTGGACAGGTAGCAAAGGAGCAAAAAGAGAAAAGAAAACGAGCCAGGAAGAGAAACCCCTTCCTTCTGCGGTGTCCCTCCATTTCCCTTCACTGACAAAGATTAACTTTGGGCCAGCTTGCAAAGAAGAAGTGTTCACAGGATCCAGCTTCAACATCACAAACCGGGAAATGATGGATTTAGAACTTGAAGGCAAGAGATTGGTATCTGGCATGAGGTTGGGGGAACCTCTAAGACGACGTATAGGTTTTTGGTTTGAGTGATTGAGTTTATGTTGAAGCTTTTCAGTAAGGAAGGAATAGGAGTTTGGGGGGAAGAATTGGATGGATTCAGGTCAAATTTTGTGCAACAGTAAGATTGCATGTTGAATGAAAAGGAAACACGACTGATCACTGAAACATGAGAATACCAATATTTTAGGGGTAGGTGAGGGAGATACCCCTATGAAAGAAACTGGAAGAAGGAAGTTTATAGGGAGTAAAATTAGGAGGGAGTGGGGTTATGGAAGCCAGCAGAAGAGAGATTTAAAGAAAGAAAGGAAGAGTGAATAGTGCCAAATCCTGCCAGTTAAAAAAAAGTAAAAATAAGAACTGAAATGTGTCGTAAGATTTAGGAGCTAAGAGATCTTGTGTAGAACCTTATCATTTACAGCGCTAGTGCTAAAAATAGATAAAGGAGTAAGGGTCATGCATGTTGAACTAGTCCATACTCTAGAATTTTGTGAGATGGAGAGATGTATAAGATGCTATGACTATTTTCAGAGAACTTACTTTAGAAATGGAGGAAAATATGCAAAATATACAAATGACTCCAGTACAAGGTGTACTTCAGTGAATGCTGTATGAAACTACAAATGAAGTGTAATTTGACTATGAGGGAGGGGGAGCTTGTTGCATGCTGAGAGTATCATGAGAGGCTTGATTTCGAGGATGTGTTTAAATTGGGCTTTGCAGGATAGGCAGAGTTTCAGGAGGCAGGGAATAGTACAAGTGAAGGTACTGAGGTGGAGAGGTGCAGGATGGGCGGGGGGAGGTTGTGAAGTTTGACCTCTGTGTGATATGTCTAATGGCAAATATTGAGGGTACTACAGGAAAAGGAGGCAGAAAAAGAGGGATATTTATATGGCTGTTGACCATTTAATGTATACTCAGTAGGCATTGGAAAGCCAATGAAAGTTAAATCAGGACTTGACCAGCACTGTGCTTAGTAAGATTGCTGGGGACAGATGCATGGAGGACTGATTGGATGAATGACAAAATGGAAAGAAATATACCATATCAGGAGGCTGCCAAAGTAGGCAAGGGACTACACCAGCCCAGGAACCAAGAGCTTTAATTGAGGAGTAGCTGAGGAGGTGGCTCAGAGGAGAACTAAAGGGGTTCTGCAAAAGAAGTGACAAGAAGTAGTATTGAGATGTTGGAATCTGGTCGAGGGGGATGTGGAAAAGACACAAGAGTTTACAGGGATTGGTTCGAGGAATGGTGATACTATTAGTCACCATAAGAAATGGAGAAGAAAAATATGGGTAGTTTGGGTTGGGAGTAGCTTTAGTTCTGGACAAGTTGAGTTATTTTAGGAGATTAGAAAATTTTGGTTCTCATCTTTCTAGTCTTTAACATAGTAGCTACAATCCATTGGGTGTTTATATGCTATCAACTGTGTGGAGGGCTTTGAGAATGGGCTCTCACCTAGTTCTCAGGACTACCTGTGATAATATTCTTTCTGTTTCACATGCAGGGATGTGGAGACTTAGAGAATCTGTTATGTGACAGATGTCCTACAGGGCTAGGTTTCAAGGTCATGTTTCTCTGTCTCCACACCCAGGCTCTGAACTATTACGTAAGACTCTACTTGTGCATATGTCTCCTTCCCTTAATCTACTAACTTCATTCCTGGTGACCAGGAATCATGTCTTGCACTGCTTGATAGCTCTCAGACTGCTAAGGACAAATTGCTCAGTTTAAGTATTCAGTTAGTATCTGTTGAATGAATGAATGCTGAAGTCCACTTAATGGTCCCTAAAGGGCTTGAAGAAGTGTGAACTCCCATATTTACCAAATAAATATGTGCTTGGACTTAAGAAAATACAGCTGGTTAACTCAGTTGATTTGAGCATGATACTAATGAGGCCAAGGTCATAGGTTTAATACCCTCGTGGGCTAGTTCACTTTGCAGTATTTTCATGTTCTCACTCTTAGACTTTCTAGCAAATACGAGTACATACACATGGTTCTAAGGGAACCAGAAAAAGAAAGGAGAAGGAATGAATCAGTGCAAATCCATCACCACTTTTGGAAAAACACCTTGAATAATATTACCTATTTATGGCTGGTCACCAGTGTCATTTATGTTTATATATGAAGAATTACTCATAATTATTACGTGCTCTGCTTGAATTTGTTATACTGAAGTCCAAATTAGTACATGTGCCTTAAATATAAGAGGATTTAATAATTTAAACAAAACACTATTAAAATTATTTGCCAAAGAATTTATAGCAGAAAGAAACCACTCTTGGGTCACTTAAAAATTAATTTGATTTATACGTAAGAACACCTTTACTAAGTTAAGTGATATATTCCTGAATAGTTTCCTAGTCATTGTGATGCAAGAAATTTGCTTTTGGAATAAAAGAGGAAAGAAAGAGAAGTTTGGGGACTGATGTATTATGGTGGAAAGGTTATGATGGCTGTTCAGGGCAGATATTCCTTGAATATGCAGCTTACTGTCTGTGTGATTTTGGTCAACTTACTTCATCTCTCTGAGTCTCAATTTTTTGCCTGTTAGATAATCCTATGGACCCTACATGGTTGTTCTGTTTGTATCTAATATGTCTGAAATGATATATGTAAAGCACGTTGCATACAGGAGATCTTAAAAAATATTGTTCCCTTTTCTCTTTATTTCTCAAAACTCCTCAGAGTTTCTCTGAATTGTAAGTGGTATGAATAATTATATTGTTGTAAATAAAATGGTAGCATTTAAAATAATCTGCATTATCATATTAGCATCAAGTGTATCTTTTAAGAAGTTGATAAATTTTTTCGAGAAATTTTAATTTTAGTTGGTTTATGTTCTCTATGTGAAGTATTTGTTTTAGAAATAAGGAAGTACGACTTCATGTAATGGTTTTGCCTTTTGTTTGGCAAAGGTGTATTTTATTTTTTTCTGAAGTAGTATAAATGGAATTGCAATTAAAATGGTAGATCCTTTGAGGAACAATAACTCTTCTCAAAAGGGACTGTGAAATACAGAAGTTTTCATGCCATTATCTGCTGAAGAAAATCATCATCGTAACCCATGATACAGTGCAGAGTTTAGTTTATTCCCTATCTGTAAAGAACAGACTGAAGGATCAGGCATTATGTTTGCTGGGGTCAACGACCCTCTTTATAACACCAGTATCATTCTCCCCAAAAAACAGGCAAAGGGGCATCTTTGTAAAATTAGATTGGTCTTAAACACCGAAGGAAAACATAGTGATTAATTTAAGACTCAATTCTTCCTAAATAAGGTATTTGGAAACATTCATAGAAAGGAAGGAATCGGCCCACATCTACCTTTGGGTACCAGTCTCTCTAAGGTTTCTAATATGCTTCCATTCTTTAGCACAGAACACTCACTGTACTGAGCCCTTAGGCTCTAGGTGGTATCTATTAATCTCTGTTACTCATATTCTCATTTTTCTGACTGATGTTGTACTTGTCTAAGGAAATTTACCAGAAGAAAGAATAAAAATGTAGTATGTGGGGGGGGAGGGATGGGGACAAATATATGAAATAGATGGAAGAATCAGAAAAAAAATCAAAGTGGAAGCATTAAGATGAAGAATTTATGGAGTACAATTTGTCATGAATTGTATTGACCAATAAAGAGAATGAGAAGTTTGTGGATTAATATTTTAAACTCATAGCCTGAATTAGAATCCAGCAAATCAATGCCAGGAACCAGCAAATGTACTTAGCAATTAGCAGGAGGGGGAAAAAGTGAGCTAGTTAATCAGCTTTGGAACCTACCATGGTTCAATTTTGCATTCTGATTAAACAGTTTCAATCTAGTTGTCATTTACTTTTAAAGTGCTGGTACGAGGAGTTTGCTGTAAATAGCAGTACTAATTGCACAAACTTGAGCCAGACACAGATACTGCACGCTGTGCGTATTTGTCTTTCGTTGTGTAGCTCTGCCAACGGACCTGCTGCTGCTGCTCCTACCCTTTCCTTTATGGGCACAGCACACCCAAGAAACGTTCTCTGGTGCGTATGTAGGTGTGAATGTGTGAATGTGTGAGTGAGTGTGTGTGTGTGTGTATAGTATGTGTGCATGTACTCTTATAAGTGAATAATAGCACAGACATTGAAAACAGTTTCCTTTCATTTATTTCTAGGTCTTCAACTCTTTTTTCCTAAATGTGAAAATCTACTGTGCTAGCCTAATGAGCCACTACATCCTGGTATTACTTTCATGCTTTTATAGATGGCTTTCGTTTCTCTTCAGTTTCATTATTTTCCCTAAAAGGATTAGCCATTGCATTGCTGTGCACTCCCACCTCTCTCAAGCTTCTGCTTGTCACTGAATCACTGAGTTATAACTGAGAGAACCCTTTATGCTAACTTGATGGAATTGCTGATAATTGGGGACTGGTATGTCAGTCTCAGGTTGGGGCAAGACCGAAATCTGGGCTGAAACTGAAAAAGTCATAATCATCTAAATCTAACTGCATGTATACTTCCAGGAAATTCTTGGAATGTGAATTTGGTAAGTTATGAAAAGAATTGTAAAGAAATGGTTTACACACATCACATACCAACTGGCAAGAGATGATTGCCAAAAGCATTCTTTTCCTTTTTTAAATTGAGCTTACTAAAAGTATTTTCATAATGTGGACTAATTGCAGCCCACTGAAGATGAACAAACACATGGGTGAATTAACACCAAACCTTGTTTTGACTATTGACAAGGAAGGTGCCCCTTTTCCCGCTTCGTCAGGGAAAACGTTAAATTTACAAAACAAATGCATTAATTACCGTTTATTTCAAAAGTACTTTATTTTATTATGGTGTGCAGCATTCATCACCTAGACAACCAGCTCCTTGGGAAGGCCATGCCAATAAAAGAAAGTCTAGGTAAAGCTGAGAAGTCAATATTGAGAGTACAGCATCCAAATCAAATTAAAGAAACACTGCTGAGGTTGCCAAACATTTGACTTGTCTATTGTGTAGGTCTCAGACACCAGGGAACATGACATCGCAGAGATTTCTTTTTGATATACACATGTATCTGCCTTAAATGAACTGTCTGTGTAGTATTTACTGGGTCCAGAATTGAGTTCTCTCTGTTAATAAGTTCAAATCTTTGACACTACCTTCATCATTTAATTGTTTTGTTTCCCCTTAGCGTACCCTGGGATCATAGAGGAGACTCCTAACAAACACGTCTGGGCACAAAGGAAACACTGGGCTCATGAAGAATAGCTCTTGCTAGTCTGCTCCCTGGTTGCCCTTCCCGAGCAGCCTGCACACCTGCAACCTCAGCTGGGAGAAAGGAACATAGCTTTTCTCAGTTCATTTGTTACTAACTGGCAGTGAAGCCGAAGCCTGGGCAGTGTGATAATCTAAGACACATGTTTAGGCAAATGAAATATAGTCTTACACGGTTTTCTTATTTATTTATTTATTAAATTTTATTTATTTATTTATTTATTTTTGGCTGCGTTGGGTCTTCGTTGCTGCACGTGGGCTTTCTCTAGTTGCGGCGAGTGAAGACTACTCTTCGTTGCAGTGTGCGGGCTTCTCATTGCAGTGGCTTCTCTCATTGTGGAGCACGGGCTCTAGGCGCGCAGGCTTCAGTAGTTGTGGCACGTGGGCTCAGTAGTTGTGGCTCACGGACTCTAGAGCACAGGCTCAGTACTTGTGGCACATGAGCTTAGTTGCTCCACGGCATGTGGGATCTTCCCGGACCAGGGATCTAACCCATGTCCCCTGCATTGGCAGGCGGATTCTCAACTCCTGTGCCACCGGGGAAGCCCATGGTTTTCTTATTTAACTGGGACGGTTAGGTAATCCTTTTTCATATTCCTGTACTCACTCTAAATAAAGATTATCAGAGAGAATCACAAGTAGTGGGAAGGGAAATCAGGGCTGAAAATTTAATTCTCCCATCCAAACCTCACATATAATTTGAACATGAGTCACTGGACATGGAAGGGACGGTGGCATCTGTTACGTCAGACACATCATCATTTATCAGGGGTCTTCTGGCTTATGTTTTTAGTTGCATTCGAGATGCTATTATTTTGAAAAATTTAGAGCTGCCAATGAGAAAGGCAGGTTTTTTTGAAAAACAGTTATTTTAGGGAAGGCTGTGTTTTGTGACTCTGAAATCAGTAATTCAAAAATAAGAAAGTTTTTTACCCCTAGCCATTCCTATATGTGATCAATATGTGCAGTTTTATCAGGAATATCATGTCTTCACATGAAAGATCTCCACAAAGACAAACATTCAGGAGAGCATGTTGGTTTCTCTTCATTTTATAGAGCTAGTTTCACGTTGGTGTTCTTAAATGTGCAAGCCCAGACTGTGTATAATTGAATGAATTAATAACTCATACTTTTAAAAAGTCAAAGCACTTAATTTTACTCCAATTTATTCTTTCTTTTTTTCTTTTCTTTTTTTTTTTTTTTTTTTTTTTTTTTGCGGTACGCGGGCCTCTCACTGCTGTGGCCTCTCCCGTTGCGGAGCACAGGCTCCGGACGCGCAGGCTCAGTGGCCATGGCTCACGGGCCCAGCCGCTCCATGGCATGTGGGATCTTCCCGGACCGGGGCCGAACCCGTGTCGCCTGCATTGGCAGGCAGGCTCTTAACCACTGCGCCACCAGGGAAGCCCTATTCTTTCTTTTAAAGATTATCAGTAATATTTTCTAAATTACCTACTACATTTAAATAATCCTCATTTAACATCCTCATTCAGAAGCAGTTCTTTCATTGCTATCCATTAGCTTTTTATAAATATCTTTTAGTCATCAAAACATACGATATACAGAAAGTAGTTAAAGTCTTTTCTCCATGCTCAGGTCCTACTGCCTCAGTAGTATTTTCCACAGAAGGACACCCACCCTCTGCTCATTTATCCATTAATTTCTCTGTCCTGTGGCTCTTTCCTTATTCGTCCTTTGTAAAATTATTTTGGCCATCTGCAGTGGTTCCTTACGTGACCAAGAAGTCCAGAGTGAAGGTAAGTAGTGGGTGGAGGGCACTGGATGGTCATGGAGCCTTACTAAATCTTTACCATGGTGGAGTGACCATTGCCCAGAGTCTTGTGGGATGAGAACTCTGGTTTCAGCTTCCAAAATTGACTCAGCAAACCTTACCCCCATGGAAAATGTCGCCAGAAACTGATGCTTATAAACTTGATTAAGTCAAACTGCAGTGAGATAAGGAAAAACATGGGGTGCTGGATACTCTTTTCTTCCGGTCAGTGTGTTCTCTCTTTAAGGCAAAGTGTGAGGAAGCCAAGCTACCATCAGCAGGTTGCATAGTGAGCCTGGGGCAGGAAAATGAGATGCAGGTTTTGTAATTGATCTTCACAATGGGCATGTATATTCTTGGTCTGGGGAAAGGATGTGTTCGTGGGCCAGTGTTCCTTCTTCCTATGGGTAGTGCTTGGAGCTTGGATGAGCACAGCCACTATATGTCTCTGTGGCTCTTTGTCATCTCTGCTTCATTAGCTGGTTCCCATCATAACATGTCCCACTTTATGTCCCCCTTGCACCTTGTACATATCCCTACACCTTAACTGTTTCTTATGAATGGTCTTTCAGTACAGTCGTATCTTCACATATATGGGAATCGTTCTATCTTCTGAGTTATTAGAAGCAGATTCTATAAAGGGTAACTAATTTAACTTATAGAAATCTCATTTGTGATCTTTTTTTTTTTTTTTTTTTTGCGGTACACGGGCCTCTAACTGTTGTGGCCTCTCCCGTTGCGGAGCACAGGCTCCGGAAGCACAGGCTCAGCAGCCATGGCTCACGGGCCTATCCACTCCGTGGCATGTGGGATCCTCCTGGACCGGGGCATGAACCCGTGTCTCCTGCATCGGCAGGCGGACTCACAACCACTGTGCCACCAGGGAAGCCCTCATTTGTGATCTTATTTCCATGATTTCCAAGAGAAATAATGATTGTCATAGGTTCCCCCTTCCCTTATTTGTGCTATCCCTCATGTGATGTTGTCATGTAGTCAGAGGAGCATAGATTTTGCAGTCAAAAATTTTCAGAGACAAATTTCCTTTCTGCCTCAGGCTCACTATGAGATATCAGGTAAATTATTTATACTCCTGAGCTTCAGTTTTTTCATTAGTAAAATGGATTATAATAATAGCTACCTTTTAATGACTTTAGCAATGTGGCTAATTTCTACGTTCTTCTGTCTAGTCCCTATCATTTTTCTGAGGTCCAGGACTCTGTTACCAATTGCTTACTAGGAAACCCTACCTGGATGTCTTACTAGCAACACTAGATATCTCACTGGATGTCTTCAGAATATTCTGAAGGTGAATCTTCTCTCTCTTCAACTTGCTTCTTTTTCTGTATAATGGGATGGTAATAGGTGCTGAGTGGGACTTATTTCAAAATTGTGATTAAAGTTCAAAGCTGGAAACAGAAGATTCTAAGTAGTCCTCATTCTAAATGCAAAAAGCATACTATTGTAGGAGTCAGGCACTTTCCCTCAGGGCTTGACGAATGGTTTCAGCTGAATCTGTTGTGTGCCCAGCCCTCTCCAACTCCCCAGCCTTTCACCTGCCTACATCTCTCTCCAACCTCTTTCTCCATCTTTGTCCTAGAAGCAAAAGAATACTGTAAAATTTGGTCTGGAGCCATAAAGTAAGGAGACTTCTGCCTCCACTGTCCCTCCTCCCCACCCTAAGATGAGAGGAGAAGCACAGGAGATGAGGGTTGGGAGACATGTGTGAAACACACTATACTCCAACCTCCACCCCAAGCTTCTGGAGCTGCAGGTCTAAGATGGCATGGAGGGAAAGGGGTATTCAAAAGAGAACTCTAAATCCATCTGATATAGAGGTGTCTAAATTACCAGGACTGAATTTAAAGAAGTAGAATAGTAGAATAGAATAGTAGAATAGTACAATAGTGTTGGGGAAAAAAATCAGATACCGAGTATTGGAGAGAATATGAAGCAGCAGTCTTTCTAATACCTTGCTAGAGGGAAGTGAATTGATAAACTGATTTGGAATTATCTCATGATGTTGAAGATATGCACACCCTATGACCCAGTAATTCTATTCCTATATATTTATCCAAGATAAACTCATGAATATGTGCACCAGGACACAGGTACAAAAATGTTTGTAGCAGTACTGTTTGTAGTAGCAAAAACAAACAAACAAAACTCTGGATTACAAAAATATTTATGGCAAAAAAAGGGTAAATGAATGGCAGTTGTTCACACAAGAGAATATTATACAGCAGTGAAAATGAATTAATTATAGCTAAATCCAAAAATGGTCATGAATAGTAATAATATAATGTTGAGTGAAAAGAAAAAAAACCAGACCTAGAAGATTGTGTATAGCTTGATTACTTTGTTCTAAACTAGCATTTGCAATACATTTTTTATTTTTTTTATTTTTTTTATTTATTTATTTTTTTTGTGGTATGCGGGGCTCCCTCTGCCGTGGCCTCCCCCGTTGCGGAGCACAGGCTCCGGACGCGCAGGCTCAGCGGCCATGGCTCACGGGCCCAGCCGCTCCGCGGCATGTGGGATCCTCCCGGACCGGGGCGCGAACCCGGTTCCCCTGCATCGGCAGGCGGACACGCAACCACTGCGCCACCAGGGAAGCCTGCAATACATTTTTTTTAATCAGAGGAATGATAAACATAATTTGAGATAATAGTCATATCAGATAAGAGGAGGCAAGAGGTAGAATGGGGAGGTGAACATAGATGTAAGTTTTGTCATTTTTAATTCTCCAATTGGGTGGTTGATTTACGGGTATTGATTACATTATTAATAAATTCATAACAGGGACTTCCCTGGTGGCACAGTGGTTGGGAGTCTTCCTGCCAATGCAGGGGACATGGGTTCGGGCCCGGTCCGGGAGGATCCCACGTGCTGCGGAGCAGCTGGGCCTGTGCGCCACAACTACTGAGCCTGTGCTCTAGAGCCTGCGCGCCACAACTGCTGGGGCCGCTGTGCCTGGAGCCTGTGCTCCGCAGCAGGAGAGGCCACTGCAGTGAGGGACCCACGCACATGGCGAGGAGTGGCCCCTGCTCTCTGCAGCTGGAGAAAGCCCTCGCACAGCAACGGGGACCCAGCGCATCCAGGAATGAATAAATACATTTATTTTTAAAAATGCATAACAAATAAATAGAGGGTCATGAATCATGATAGTATTTAATGAAACAAGTATTATGCTTTTTCCAATGTTGCACTTCTGAAGTCCATTAAAAAATAAATAATGGGGCTTCCCTGGTGGTGCAGTGGTTGCGCGTCCGCCTGCCGATGCAGGGGAACCGGGTTCGCGCCCCGGTCTGGGAGGATCCCACATGCCGCGGAGCGGCTGGGCCCGTGAGCCATGGCCGCTGAGCCTGCGCGTCCGGAGCCTGTGCTCCGCAACGGGAGAGGCCGCAGCAGAGGGAGGCCCGCATACCACAAAGAAAGAAAGAAAGACTTGGAATATGCTCTTAAGATCTACATGAACTATAGCTCCAGATTAGATTAGTGGGGGAAGAAAAAAAAAAAAAAAGAGTATTGGTTGACATAGCCATAAAAGAACATCATCATCATCATCATCATAAAATGTTCCTGCTTAACAACATACATTTTCACTTAAAATGCTGGGGGGAGTGGGGCGGGTCTGGAGAGCAAGGCCTAATCCTGTTTTCTCTCCATTAACTACTAACCTAGTTACTATACCATAGAGAGAGAAGGGTAATGCTCAGTACTAGGCAACCACATATCTTTAAAAGTGATACATGATCATATCAGCAAGGTAGATGGGACAACACTAATGATCAAATTTATTTCACTACCTTGTGCAATTCTTCAACATCATTTTTAAAGAGTAACCTTGGATCACTCATAAAATGAATAAAACAGTAACAACAGCAACTACCATTCACTGAGTACCTGTTACATGCCAGGCACAATGCTAAGGAGCTTTACACACACCATCTCTTAACCTTTATATCAACCTGCAAGGTAAGCCCAATCTCCCACATTAGACATAAAGAAACTAAGGTTCTGTCACTCAGTGACTTGCTTATGGCCACACAGCTGTTAAGATGTAGAGCCAAAATTGGAATACAGATCTGTCTGATTCCAAAGCTCACACATTCTTTCCATTATCGTTCACTGCCTTGTCAACAGTGCATTCAGTATCCCTTAAGGCAGACATTCCACATCTGGGCATCTTGAGTTATCAATCACTTAGTTCTTTTATTAATGTGAAACATGCCTCACAGTAATGTATTCCTTGGTTCTACTTATTCCTTTTGGGCCTACAGAGAACAAGTTTGCTGCTGCTTCTACACCACACTTCTTTAGATACTGGAAATTGCTATAAGGCCCTGCTACAAGTTTCTTCTTATATTTTGTCTTTTCACCCACAGAGGCAGCAGCAAAGGATGAGGGCCATAGGGGTGGGAATGGGAACAAAGGAGTGGTAGCAATTAAAATGACAACAAGTCAGTAATAAAAGGCAATGCATATATAAGGAATGTATCTAAGCCAGGATATCCTCTCTCAAGGAACACTTATTAACACAGTTATTGATTCCACTAGGCCTGAATGGTCCAGCAGTTGCAGTGGGTGTACCATTAAAATAGGTAAAATGTAGAACTCAAGTTAGGCATTCCAAAAGCAAGAGGGTCATGAATCATGATAGTAGTTAATGAAACAAGTATTATGCTTTTTCCAATGTTGCACTTCTGAAGTCCATTAAAAAATAAATAATGGGGCTTCCCTGGTGGTGCAGTGGTTGCGCGTCCGCCTGCCGATGCAGGGGAACCGGGTTCGCGCCCCGGTCTGGGAGGATCCCACATGCCGCGGAGCGGCTGGGCCCGTGAGCCATGGCCGCTGAGCCTGCGCGTCCGGAGCCTGTGCTCCGCAACGGGAGAGGCCGCAGCAGAGGGAGGCCCGCATACCACAAAATAAATAAATAAATAAATAAATAAATAAAAATAAAAAAATAAATAATAAGAAAAGTTATGAAGTCAGGTGGGGATAAATTCAGTGAGAATGAAAGGTGAGTGACAGATCATAGCTGAAGGCAGTTATTGGAAAAAATTAAGTTGTTGTACGTTTATTCCCCAACAAATTGAGACTTCTCAATAAAATATTTTCAAATGCATGAAACCACCATTCTTCCAATTGCCCGGGTTTTAATCTGAGTCATCTTCTTTGTTACCATTATCCAGTCTAGTGTTTTTTTAAACCACAGGTCATGACCCAACAGATTATGAAATCAGTTTAGCGGTTTATTCTCATCTTTTAAATAAAGAAAAGAAAGAGAATTAAAAATAGGAGATATTAGTGTGCATTAAACGTAATAAGGGATGTGTTTCTGTGAAACCTTTGTCTCATTTATGCATGTGTATATGTGTTGAATTACGATATAATTAGAGGGTGCATTAAAAAAGTTAGTGGTGGCCAAGTTCTATAGGTCAGTTTGTAACAAATGTGTTCTCTCCTTCATTCTCACTGCCTCCACCTTTGGGCAGGTCCTCCACTATCTCACCTGGATATAATGGCCTTCTAACTGATATCTTAATTCTAAGCTATCCTCTCTTCAATATGCCATAATCTCTGGAAGAAACTAGCTAAAACAGAGTTCTGATCATCACTTCCTTGCTCAAAATCTTTCAGTTATTTCCTTTCAGTATTTACTGAAGTCAATACAGAGCCCCCCACCCTGTTAAAAACCCTCTGAAGTGTAGTCCAAACACACTCTGTAGACTTACCCACTGATACTCTTCTTACTGAAGCCTCTCCAGATAACTTCAATTTCACAATATTCTTGTAGTATTTTTACTCTTTAACAGTAATAATTTAAATACATGTTTTATTCTACTATTGTATTCGAGTTCCTTGACATCAGTACCTAAAACAGTGCTTTGTACACAGTAGTTGTCCAATAAATATTTGTTCATGTGAGAAATAGAACTTGTAATACAGTCTTGGATTTCTATTTATTTATTTATCTAATTTATTTTTAATACAAGAATGTTCATAGCAACTTTATTTATAATAGCCAAAAACAAACCAGATATCTACTAATAGGAGAATGTACAAACATACATGTATAGCCGTACAATGATTGCTTCTCAATGGCAAAACAGAATAAACAACTGATACGCGCAACCACATGGATGAATCTCAAAAACATTATGGTGAACGAAAGAAGCCAGACACAAAAAGAGTGCCTTCTCTGATGATTCTGTTTTTATGAATTTTTTGAACAAGCGAAACTAATCTCTGGAGGAAAAGAAACCGTATCGGTGGTTGCTTCTAATGAGGTGAGACAAGGGTTTACTGGGAAGGAACATGGGGGAAATCTAGGGTCATATAAATGCCTTATTGATAAAGTTCAGGTCACATAGTTGGATACATATGTCAAAACTCATTGAAAGGATGGCAAAACTATGTAGATAGTAAAAAGATCAGTGGTTTCCAGGGGTTGGGGAGGGAGGAGGGATAAATAGGTGGACCACACAGGATTTTTAGGGCAATGAAAATACTCTGTGTGATACCATAATGATAGATACGCGTTATTATACATTTGTCTAAACCTACAGAATATAGAATACCAAGAATAAATCCTAATGTAAACTGTGGACTTTGGGTGATTATGTATCAATGTAGGCTCAGTTGTGATGAATGTACCACTCTGGTGGGGAAGGTTGATAATGGTGGAGACTATGCATGTGTGGGGGTAGAGGTTGTGGTAGATGAGAACTCCCTGCACCTTCCTCTCCATTTTGCTGTGAACCTAAACCTACTCTAAAAAAATAAAATCTTTAACAACAACAACAAATAGCCTCATTGAATGGTACATTTAAGATTTGGACATTTGGTTTATATTAAATTTTCTTTAAAAAATTATAAACAAATATTCAATTATCATTGGTGAAACACTTAGGGTAGTTTGCAACTTTTTATAATGAAATCTCTAGTGGGGGAGGAAACAGGTAGAAGAATTTAAAATGCCTCTGGTTTATTTCCCTATTAGTAGTGGATTTCTCTCTTTCTATGATGTGCCTGCCTTTATGGTGCCAGGGAAGACTGGAGGATGGGACATAAGAAGTATATTCAGAGAGGAAAAGTGGAGGTGGGGATAAGGTGGGGAATGTTGAATGGGGAGAGCTGAGGAGTCAGGTGACAAGAATGTTGGGGAGTGTATCAGTCAGGGTTCAAGCAGAGAAGCAGAACCAGTAGAAAATATTATATAAGGAGGTTTATTGCAAGGTATTGATCTAATGAAATTTTAGGGGCTGATTAGGCAAATCCTAAATCAGTAGGGCTGGCTGTCAGGAAAGGCAGGCTGGAAATTCTCAGGCAGGAGCTGATGCTGCAGTTCATGGGCAGAATTTCTATTTCTGTCTCAGAGTTCTTAATGGTCTAAAATTTGAGTTATTTAATTAATGAGAACAGTGGGAAATCTTTAATGAATTTACCCAGTTATAAATTCTCAAATTGCTCTTTATACAATTATATTAAATGACTTGAATGCAATTGTCATCTAACTTTCCCAATTATTGATAATTTACAGTGCACATAGCAAAAGTTATTAAAAATGAGAAAAACTTAAAAAAAGTTATAGTAGATGTTGTGTTTATATAGGTAAAATAAAGTACAGAACTGGCCAGGCTATAAAGAGGAGTTTTGTAATAGTTGGAATCAGAATGAGGAAACTAGAAAATTCCTCACTCTTGTGGAGACTAGTTTTCTGAATATGCTTAGCTATTTGGTGATGTAAAGTCCCAGTAAAATATCCTGACTAATATATATAAGGCAAATATACATGAGTTTTAAAGTAAAAAACCTCTTTGTACCATGCTTCTTTTGTACTCTATTAGAGATATTCTAGATTTGGATATTCTAGAAATGGAATCAGCTTCTCTCCAAGCTAAAGAAATAGAAGTGTGCTCATAAATTTAAAGGATCAAGCAGATGTTCAATGAATATTCTGTTCTCTAAATACCTCTTTTTAAAAGTTTTATTTATATTATTTTCCTCTCCACAGTTTGACTAAGAAAAGTCTTTAAATGATAAACTTCATTAAATATAGGGTTCTTAGATGCCCCAAGTTTACTTACCACTTATACTGTCTAGTTTCATTGCTAGAGTTTGTTTTCCCCTTTCCTTAACAAGACAAAGGATGCAGAATAATTCCCATATGAGACTGTGTCAGTAGTCCGGGATGTGAAAAATAACTTATAATTTTACTTGCCACACCCAAAGATTGTTTGTTTACTAATTTTGCCATCCATTAAAGGATGAACTTTTAATGTGTACATAACAGAACTGGGTGCTCTGAATCTGACCTTTTGCATTTCCTCCAGGGGAGAGCTGTAAAAGAATGACATGATCTTATATGTATTAGATCTCAGATATTTATGTTCTAACACATATATAATTTTAACTTGTGGCACATAATGGCTCTGTAAGAATGTTTATCTTTTGGACCTGTTTCCACTTTGATGATGCGAACTTTATTGTGATATTTCATAAAGTTGCTGCTTTCTCAAGTTTCAAGGGATAGCTCCTCATTCTCATGTGCCAGAATTTGGTGAAAGTTAATAATTTCTGTGTATTCATCTGGTTCACATAATTATACAATTTCAATAAATAGTTAACAAAAAATAAGGTACAGAACTAAGACAAAATTACAGAAAAATGCAAGTACTAAAATATTTTAGGTGAGCTAGCATTTGCATTGATGCACTTGTTTCTTTTTAACTTACCCTGATTGACTATTTATTTGAACATCACTTTTTTTCATTTTGCCTAAGTAGGAAAATATCTCAGATTTTTCATTGTAAAGTTATACTAATAACCCCAACATTCTTTTCTTAACAAACAGTAACAGAAGAATAGTGAAATAATATAAAATAAAGACAGAAAATCTGGAAACCCATGTTAGTCCATGGTTTGGACTTTTCCAATCAAGTTACTAAGTGATTAAATAAATACTGAGTAGGAAATTTGAGCTAGATCTTGCACTCCTTATTCAAACTCAGTGGTTGTGACTAAAAGCAGTAAAATGCCCAAAATGCAGCCAAGGAAAGAAGATTCTGGAAAAACAAGGTCCTTTAAAATCTCTGATTTGGTTTATCAATTACAAAATCACCAAGAATTGGCTATATTTAAATCCTATCAATCGTGAGCTTAAAAAGAATTAACTATGTAGTCTACTTGTTTTTATAAATAATTTTCAGTTCTGTTAAGTAAGATTTTGCAGTTTATGTGGTAGCATTTCAAAGGTTTTTTATTTTGGTTTATATGAAAATTTCCGAATGGTTTCTAGGCACCAGGTTTTTCAATTAGATAAGAAATTATTTAGCTACGCAGTCTTCCTTTTGTCTTTTGAAGAAAAATAAACATTATTGAAAGGCCTTTGGTAGGTATTTTTATACAGACATTAAAATTTTTTCCAATTCTGTGTTATAGGCCAGCTATAAGTCAAGCTATTTCAGCTAATGAAATTTGCTTTGATCAGAGGAGGCCAATCATCCTTCAAAGCATTGTATTTTGAAATGCAAGCAAGTGCCTAATAAATTGAGGATGCTGCAGTAGCAGCAGATCAAAATAGAGGTTGATGTTTCATTAGATCACATTAATACCTGACAAAAGGGATGACTACAAATCAATGGGGAAGCCTGCTCCTACGTGGGTCAGTGTAAGGGGAAGGCAGACTTTCTCCTCCCTCTCCTTCCCCACCTCTCTCCCACCTTTCCTCTGTCTCTTTCTTTTTTTCTCCATTCCTTCGTCTGTTTCCCACTTTTGCCAAAGTATTTTAGACTACAGAAGTAGTGACTTAAGGCCAAGTATTCTTTATTTTTTATAGATATTTAGAATGCTACATATTTCAGTGGGTGATAGGGCAATAGTTGGTAGAGGGAACACTTTAAAAAGAAATATTGGGGGCTTCCCTGGTGGTGCAGTGGTTGAGAATCCGCCTGCCGATGCAGGGGACACGGGTTCGTGCCCCGATCCGGGAAGATCCCACATGCCGCGGAGCGGCTGGGCCCGTGAGCCATGGCCGCTGAGCCTGCGCGTCCGGAGCCTATGCTCCGCAATGGGAGAGGCCAC
>NC_041218.1:34023744-34024131 GCF_002837175.3 Physeter macrocephalus
CTGCGCGTCCGGAGCCTGTGCCCCGCAACGGGAGAGGCCACAAACAGTGAGAGGCCCGCGTACCGCAAAAAAAAAAAAAAGAAATATTGGGACTTCCCTGGTGGCACAGTGGTTAAGAATCCACCTGCCAATTCAGGGGACACAGGTTCAATCCCTGGTCTGGGAAGATCCCACATGCTGCGGAGCAACTAAGCCTGTGCGCCACAACTACTGAGCCCGCGTGCCACAACTACTGAGGACTGCGCACCTAGAGCCCGTGCTCTGCAACAAGAGAAGCCATCTCAATGAGAAGCCCGTGCACTGCAATGAAGAGTAGCCGCGGGGCTTCCCTGGTGGCGCAGTGGTTGCGCGTCCGCCTGCCGATGCAGGGGAACCGGGTTCGCGCCC
>NC_041218.1:34024364-34057786 GCF_002837175.3 Physeter macrocephalus
GGAGCCTGTGCTCCGCAACGGGAGAGGCCGCAGCAGAGGGAGGCCCGCATACCACAAAAAAAAAAAAAAAAAAAAAAAAAAAAAAAGAGTAGCCCCCCTTCGCCACAACTAGAGAAAGCCTGTGCACAGCCAAAAAAAAAAAAGAAATATTATAATAATTTTCATAACTACGTAAAATCTTTTATACCCCCCCGAAATATATATGTATCTATTCTCTCCTGTGGAAAGAGGCTTTAAATAAATGTTTTTGGAAGATGCAGATTCTTTGTGGAAAATTTCAAATATGACTTTAATAACAAATGATATGTCTTCTCATTCAAAGAAGGGTCAGATGACCTCAGCAAGCAAGATTGGAGAAATTCTTATACTTCTTTGACACCAACCGGGTGTCCCAGAGTTCAATTCAATTCTGACACTAACTACGAGGAGTTATTAGTACAGTCCCACGAGAGTGCCCTCACTTCAGACACCAGCTATAAATGGAGTCCCCAGGCTACCTACACTTCTGCCTGGTCAACTACAAATTCAGAGGTTCCTATGACTGCTCCTCAGGTTCAGTAATATGCTAGAACTACTCATGGGATTCAGGAAAGTTCTATACTTACAATTACAGTTTTATTTTCAAAGATACAACTCAGGAACAGTCAAATGGAAGAGATGTACAGAGCTAGGTATCGAGATGGGTGGTCCAGAACTTCCACACCCCTCTGGGCATGTCACCCTCCCAGTACCTCAATGTGTTCATCAACCAGGAAACATCTCAAATCTCATTGTTCAAGAGTTTTTATTAAAGGTTCATTGTGTAAATGTGATTGATTAAATCATTGACCATGGTGATTGAACTCAACCTCCAGCCATTGTCTCTTTCCCAGGGGTTGAGGGGTGGGGCTGAAAGTTCCAACCCTCTAATCATGTACATGGACTTTCTGGTGAGCAGCTCTTCTGAAGCTATCTAAGGGCCCACTATGAGTCACCTCCTTACCAACTCAGGTATAGTAGAAAGGGGTTGGCTATGAAAAATAAGACACTCCTATCACTCAGGAAATTCCAAGGGTTTTAGGAGTTCTGTGCCAGAAACCAGGGGCAAAGACTGAATTATATGTTTTTTATTATACCACAGACATACATCCTGTTTGTAGAATCCTGGTGATGTTTCCTTTCTTAGATTTTAAGGCCTAATCCCTTAGCTGGTGCCACTTGAGATCAGCTTCATGTATTTATAAGAGGTGAGGTTAAGTTGGCCTGAGACTTAAGGCCACGGTGGGAGGGGGTGATGGGGAGGTGCTGGGATGAGTGGTGGTAGTGGGAGGGCCGTTGATACCAATACCTGCCTCACAGAGTTGTTCTGAGTATTGAGTTATACATGTGAATTGCTCAGAACAGTGCCTGGCAGATGATGGCTATATAAGTGTTGGCTATTATTATTATCTTTTTTGTTATTATTATCACTACTCTATTTTGCACATGAGAACACTGAAGCTCAAGAGGTAAAGTGAATTGTGCAAAGCCCCAGTGGCTCTTACATACCTGAAGCCCAGGTATAAGCCACACTTCCTGGATAAGAATTGGAAGTGACACTTTTAAGAGCTGGATTTCATTTGAGGGCCTCATTTAGCCCATGGTTTAAGCAGTTACAGAAACTCATATTGTATAACACTTATATACCACACCACATGCAGAGAGCTGTTCATGATGGGGTTTCATGGCTGCTTTTGGTGTGTACGAGGCATTGAAGTAGTGTAATCACCACGTTTGGAGCTCTGTAGTGGAACAAGAATTTTCCTGTATTGCCTATTAGAATCTCATAGTAAAAGCCAGTAACTTGGACTGTGGTGTAAATGAGTCTGTGATGATAGTAATTTAATAGGAAAGTTATACTGGAAGCCAAGTTCCCTTTCAGCTGCCTTAAATTTTACCTTTATTGTCTCATTGCCTTTTGCATCTGAGCTTAGCAGTTAATGGTCTCTGTAATAAATTCAAAGAAGAGAGTTTAAAACAATGGGGGCTGAATTTCCTTTTTTGGTGGCTACATAAAACCTTCATAACCATTATTACTTAAGTTCTGCCCTAGCAATTTTCATCAACTTGATCCTTTTATATTTCTGTCCATATAACTAATAATTTACTAATTAAAATTTGGATTGGGTGCCAGTAGCAGATCGCAGTTTACACTTAAGAATTTGAAGTCTCTTAGATGTTTCCTCTTTTGTTGCTACTTCCCCTTACCAACTTCTAAAACTACAAAAAATACAAACTCAAGTAAGAGTGGGACTCATATCTGCAACCTCTTATTTTGTGATTCTTGAACTTAACTTCAAGCTCATAAAAAAACACTGAAAAGTGGGAGCTGCCTTGGAAACATTTTTGCCTGAATAGGAATGCTTTAAAACTATAGCTCTACTTAAGAGGAACTGATAAAGAGGTCTTCATTATTAGTGTGCTAAATATCGCAGCAGTGTTCAGCCCATAAACCTTTACCACTTGCCTCAATCCTTTGCCTGATTTCTTTTTTCTTTTTTTTTTTTGCGGTACGCGGGCCTCTCACTGTTGTGGCCTCTCCCGTTGCGTAGCACAGGCTCCGGACGCGTAGGCTCAGCGGCCATGGCTCACGGGCCCAGCCGCTCAGCGGCATGTGGGATGTGGGATCTTCCCGGACCGCAGCATGAACCCGTGTCCCCTGCATCGGCAGGCGGACTCTCAACCACTGCGCCACCAGGGAAGCCCTGCCTGATTTCTTTAATGCACAGCAATACGTGGAGTTGGAGCGAGCGAGATGATGCAGCCAGTCTCCTTTTGGCTGCCTTGATTCTGTCTCCTGACCTTACGAATGGATATGAATAGCTCTAATGCCCCTCCCACTTTCTGTTCTCTTTCCCCTCTCTTTATCCTTTCCCTGTCAGTAAGGGATATGTGGGCAGATATCCTGGTTTCTTTTTTATCTTCACCTCAAATATTGACAAAATGTAGTCTCAATTAAAGAAAAAAGCTATAGATCAATCACACAGACTAGCAATCTTAAAAACGCGGCTTACTGAAAATAAGGATGAAGATGCACTCCAAATCAAATTAATCACTACTACCACAGGTAACATAATTTTCAAACTGAAAGCTGGTCTTTCATTCAGGCATTACACTTCCACCACCTCGAGAGACCATTGCTGAGCAGCCATAACAGGCAAGATCCTGAAGGATTGCTGTGGGAGGAGTGAGGGAATATAAAGCATGATCTCTGCTCTGAAGACCTAGCTGGGAAGATAAGGAAACCTTTAATCAGAACACAGAATTAATGTGAGGATGCCAAAAATGTTCTGAGTAGGGATGTGATTTACCGGTATGAGGAGACTTTTTCAGGGGAGAAAAGGCAAAAGATGTTAAGCAGAAGATATTGGAGAGACCACAAGTTTCAAAAGCTACAATTTTCCTGTTTCAGCCAAGGTGCATGGTTGCAGGCTCCTCTGTCCATCATGAGCAGGAGGAAGTTCACTGGACTGATGTATATGTTGAAATGGCTAGATGTAAAATTTAAGTTGTGTTTTTGTGATGCTACTCTGTGTGATTGATCCATGGCTTTTTTTTTCTTTAATTAGGACTATTATTTTATCAAAATTTGAGGGGCATGCATGCCAACACAGGAGTAAAGGGCCAGGCTTGGAAGAGGAAGAAGCATGGGAATTTGGAGGTCTGGGTTGGAAAAACCATGGTGTATTAATCAGGGTTTTCCAGAGAATTTTATATATATATATATATATATATATATATAAAATTGTTTGGATAGATAGATTTCTATAATTATATATATATTTATATATATATAAGTTCATTTTGTTTCATACCCATAAATTCATACACATATACAACACATATGATATATGACACTCCATATATGTTAAGGGAACAAGGAATATGAAAGTCAATTCCATATTTATGGGTCTTTGTCTTACACTTCATAGATTTTTCTAATCTTTTCCACAATTTGGACAGTTTCTCATCTCTTGTTCAGTGATATCTGTACAAAGGGGACTCTTTAGTAAAAGTTATGAATGTAACCTAGACCTAGACCTAGGAGAAAACTGTTTTTGTCTCAAAAGAAAGTGAAAAACATCAGTAAGATACTGATAAAGCTTTTTCCAGATGATCAGTGTTTTTCACTAAAGAATGGTTTTTATGTTTTCCATGGCAGAGAATTCCACATCCAAATGTTCCACCGTTGCCAGTAAAGGTTTTCCCAGCCCAGCATGAACAATACTCAGTTAACAATACTTAGCAATGTGCATATTGAGTCCTTCAGCCAATATTTATAATGGAGAGACTTGCACTTGGATGACTTATGTGACAGAATGCGCTTTTCAGCATTTTGTTGCTGTTTGTCTAGGATGGTCCAAAACCTTACTTCTTAGAGCCTTTGATCTCTTAGCCCTCCTGATTAATTTCCCATTATCTTCTCCTGCATAACAAATCACACCAAGCTTCTGGGGGTGAAGTGGGGTGAAGCAGCAACCATCTTATTGTGCTCACTGATTCTCTGGTCAGGAACTGAGGACACAAGCAGGGATGGAGTCTTTGTCCTTTGGTGTCTGGGACCTCAGCTGGGAAGACTCAAACAGCTGAGAGTGACTGGAATGGCTGGGGGCTGGAAGACCGAGAGGCTAGACTCAGCTGGGACCTTGGATTACAGTACCTACCAGTGGCCTCTCCATTGGCTTGAGCTTCTCACAGCATGGTGGCTGCATTCCCAGGGGGAGCACCACAAGAATGAACGGTCCACATTTTGAATCTTAGAAAATTGTTTTCTTTGAGGCACATGTTACTGTGGAATCAGACATGGGTTTGAATCTCTATTTCACTATCTAGCTGAAAGAACTTGGGTATGTTTTCTTCTTTCTCCTTCCCCTCTTCTTTGTTATAACCTCAGTTTTTTCATCCGTGTTGGGAGAGTCTGGCAACATGGGAGGCAAACTTTTTTCTTTCTCCGTGAGATGAATAATAACTATTTTGGAATAGAGTAGGTAATTTTGTAATTTTGCATAAGGAGCCCAGAAGGCTCCAGGGAGAGAAAGGGCCAAGATTACTTACTGTCCACACCCCTCCCCGCAAATTCCAATTTTTCTATGATTCAAGTTAGCAAATCTATCACAGTGGACCAGGGTTTCCTTGAGCAAGGCCCAGGGATGGGGATAGGTGATACGACTCCCAAAATAAAATAATGATGAGTATAGAAAGAGAGAACCACTGGGCAGGTCATGGTCACTGGTTCAGGGAATTGAAGGGGAGCTTGCTTTAGTAAGATTTCTCTGTGAACCACTTGAAAGGACTGCAAGGTTGAGCCTGAGCTGCTTTGGCTTGGAGTCTCAGTGACTGTACTTTGTACTAGGAGAGAGGAGGACAGATACCTTCTGCTCTTCCTTGACAGAGCTCAGGGATGTGGAGCATGGTGGTGGTAGAAGTACAACCATGGACAAAACGGGAACAATGCCCTCTAGCGGTGGAGGAGAAGCCCTTGGTCTGCCCACTGTTCAATGGCCTCTTATTTTTGAGGCAGCACCAGGAGCACTGGTTTGCTCTGGAGCAATGTGCTTCTGGTGTCAATTATGAGATTCCCCAGCCTTAATATGGCTCTTCTGAGTTGTAGCTCCAGAGATATCAATAGGTATGGACCTTTGAATATTTTAGATACTGGCCAGAAACCTTGAGCATATCAGGGAAGAGAGTGTGAGGGTGGGTGAAAAGGGACAGGAGGGGATTAATGTGCTGTCAGACCTGTGTCAAACTTACACAGGAAACCACAATTACAGATGTAAAGCAGAACAAAAATACCAACTGAATCTGTTGTTGTGAAGACTACATAATAAAAATAAATATATATGCAAGGTGCCTAGCACAGTAGTTGTCTACATTAGGAACTCAACATTGTTTCCTTCCCATTCTCCTCTCATTTCTCTCTTCTGTCTTATGGGAGGAAAGCATTGGTTTGAGGGTCAGACAAATCTGATTTTTGAATTCTGACTTTTTATTTGTTAGCTGTGATCTTGGGCCCATCTTTTACCTTTTTGAGGCTTGGTTTTGACATTAGAAAAATGATTCAAAAATAATTATTTTACAAGTTTAGTAAAATTAAAGTAAAATTATAAAAACTGAATAAAATGATACTTCCACCCTTTTTCTAAATCTTTCTCATATCTGCCCTTTACTACACACTCAACAAAAATCCATGACCATTTTATAGTTCCCGGTTCCCCTGCATCGGCAGGCGGACGCGCAACCACTGCGCCACCAGGGAAGCCCTCCACCCTTTTTCTAAATCTTTCTCATATCTGCCCTTTACTACACACTCAACAAAAATCCATGACCATTTTATAGTTCCAACTTCCAGGGGAATTTCAAATGCATTCCTCTCTACTTTTCCTGAGTGGCACTATCCTTGACAAGAATTTCTTTGGGACTGTCCACGTTTCCTAGACTGAATTTCCCCAAATCTCCCTGACTGAACATAAGGGGCCATACTCACTTCCTTCCTTAATCCAGGAACAAGGTCACCTCCTGTAAATTTTGGAATGTGTCCATTTGAGGCCTACTCTGCCTTTATGTTTATCTCTCAACTTCCACCTTAGAGGAACTAGAGAGACCACAGGATTAAGCTTGAGGGTTTTGTTTCTGTTTTCACTTGGATGGCAATGTGTTATTATCTTCAGGGATGCTAAAACAATTAGGTATCCCACAAGGAGCATCCAAGTTCTCGGCATATGCCACAGTCAGTATTTACTGGGTGACCAGGAGCTGAAGGGCTCCCTATGATCATAGTACTTAAACCTAAGGGCTCAGATTAGCCTCAGAGTTTACCTGGCCCCAACCCGTGCACTCAAGGGTTTCCTTTAACTGAGAGCAACTCCACTCCAGATTCTAGTGTCTCATAATGATATAAAATTCACTCAGACTTTTGAGTTTTCTATTTGAAACCCTTGAGTAGTTTTAGAGCTTTCCGTAGCTACCCTACCATTGGACTAGATTTGTTATGTAGCATGTTATTGATACTAATGGGCATTCATCTTCTGCATTTTTTCTAGCTCCTGACCAAATGCAACTACCCTGAGATAGTACAGATTGCTGACTTATCCAGGCAGTTACTCTGTCTTTTATTTTGGTATTGATCTCAATGAAGAGTCTTCTAAGTATTCAAATGAAAGGTTGTGGTGAATGAAAGGTGTGAGAATGACATTAGCATGACAGACACTGCCTTGCATTGTGAATAGATGATTACATTATTTAGGCCTATTATCTCGGTACTTATTCAGAGCTCAAGTACTGAAAAGAACAATACACACACACACACACACACACACACACACACACACACACACAGTGAGAGAGAGAGAGAGAGAGAGAGAGAGAGAGAGAGAGAGAGTGAGAGCGAGACTAGGCAGCAGGAAACCTGTCCACTCTCCCCAGTCTTTTCTTTTTCTGACACTATGACTGAAAGAAGAGTGTCCTGTTGATACAAGGGACACATGCTTTGAGGTCAGTCCCATTTTCGGGATATTCTGGATCTCTTATGTGTTAGTAATAGTGATCAGCTGAAGGTTATTTAGGACCCCACAATGAGGACTTAATTAATCTGTAGTTTTTAACTCTCCAAAGGGGAATTGGAATAATAATACCAAATGACATTGATAGATGTTATCACCTGGAAGAGAAGTTCCAGGTGGTACCATGCGATTTTGTCCTTTGCCTGGATCTCAGGAAAATAAATAGGGACACATTGGATAAGAGAATCAGGAACCAAAAAGGTACTGAGAGAAGGAGTGATGAGCCAAATTTCACAGGACTAAAGGAGATGGTGATAAATGTAAAAATCTGTGCTTGGGTTCAAGAACCTGATTATAAGGGGATTCAGACAGGCATGTCTTAGCAATGTCATATGTGGGAAAGTTTTTGTGTCAAAGGATGACAATGCGGCAGCCATGTAGAAAGTAGGTAAACAGAGGGTTTGGTCCTGATTTACTCAGAATTGGTCACAGGATGACCGTGACACACTTTACAAACCTGGAGAAGCACAGAGACAAGCAAGTTGAAGCATGCTCAGAAGAGAAGGATTAAGGTGGCGATAGGGCTTGAAATAAAGGAAACCAGGGGTTCTTGGACTGGGAAGAGAAGACTCATGGACATATTAGTGTTCCAGCCACGAGTCTGTTAATGTGAATGTTTAATTTGACTTGTTCTGCTTGGCTCCATGTGGTTGATGATGAAAAATGGATAGAGTGTCAAGGTGATAAATATTTAGTTTACTTTAAGAAAAGGTGTTTCATAACTAAAGAGCTAATGGGTGATCTGAGAGTTGGTAAATTTTCTGTCATCGGGGGGATTTACTCATAAGCTGAAAAAATCAATTACAGTAGGGATTTAGGCATATGAAACATGATTGGACTAATAATCTCTAAGCTCCTATTGAAGCTGGAAATCCTGAATATATGATTCTAACACTTACTTGCCTAATTGAACATTTGTTTACTTGTGAAACATTTGAATCACCGTGATGAAGAAGGTCCAAACCCAAATTTTTGCATATGAGATTTAAACATTGATCTGGGGAATTTTAGCCAAAGATTATTGGTAATTTGGAATGTGTAATGGGATTGTATTTTACTGTGATGGTTCTGAGTTCCAACTCTGGTCCAGTCATTAGTGAACTCTGTAGAAGTGTGCTGGAACCGGCTCACAGCAGCTTGTGAGAGTTGATTGTGTGCATTTCCTTCCAAGTTTGTATTCAAAGACTTCATGTTGGCAGCTTGTAATTGGCCGTATTGGGAGTACTTACAGCATGGGAAGTGGAAAACACTACAAATCAGGGTTTTTTCTACTCTCTAGAAAGCTGGTTGTTAAACATTTACCAGTAGAACCATTAAAAATATATTTTTATGTGAACTCCAGTGTATGAAACAGATATACAAAGAATGAAGCTAGCGGAATGGGGCCATAAGCCATACCCACTTAGCTTTCCCTCTTGCCAGGGCATGTCCTTCCCGAATAAAAGGCTCTAAGGCTCCCCTGTGGCAGCCTATAACTCTATGGGATTTAAAAACTTCCAGAAAAATAATCCTTTTTACTCACTCTATGACTGTACTCTTTAAACCATTATTTTAATTTTCCTAGATCTAGGAATACAGACATAAAACAGCAGGGTTTCCTTCAGTTTTATAAGATTGTCTTTAAAATGCAGAGCCAAAGGGATCAGTTTGAGAACATTGGAAATCTGATTCCTATAAATACAAGAAGAAATGCACATAGGAAACAGTGAGTTTCCTAACTTTGTAAGTGTTCTTAATGTAATTGTGGGTTTTCTCTTGTAGTGCAGGGCTAGCCCAATGTGTAGTCAATAAGTTTATGTGTTGTAAACCTCAGACCTTTCCTTTAGCATATTACCTTTTTTTTTCTTTGTTAGCTAGAAACTAGATACCTTGAGGGAATAAGATTTGGTGTAATATTGTATGTGTGGAGGAGGGGATATGGAAAGGCAGTTTTAAATGATCCACAGACTTTTGGATGGGCTCCTAAAAACGGTGAGAGGGCATTAAAAGCATAACTCCCCAAGGGCAAACTTTGTCCACTTTTTTTTTTTTAACTGCATGGCTTGCTTCCTACAGTCCCTGAAAATGTCCCTAGGAGGTTCATTAGGATCATAGGATCATAGGCTGTTAGGCAACTGGAACATAAGTCTAGGCATCTGGAGTGATACGCGTGAGGTGACCCTGATGTTTCTAGAGTGTCCATACATCAGAAAATAGGAGCATGCATGGCATGATCTGCTGCAAAACTTATCAAGTCAAATCAACCTTATCACTGATTGTGGAATTCCTGTTCTCAAATGCTAAAGTGATACCATCTGCCCATATTTTGGTTTGAATATTTTCATCTGAATTTCTCTGGTGCTCTGAACTCTGATTTCTTTAATCTCTCCCTTCCCATTTTCCCCAGAATTACAGTGGGTTCATGGGTTCATTTTCCTTTCAAGGTCTTCTAATTCTATTGCCTCTTTCCTTGACTTTGTCCCCTGATTTCCCTTATATCAAGTTCTCATCTTCAGAGGGAGGAGCAGAGTCGTGGCTGGCTAGATTGTAGCCCTTATCTCTACCTACACTCCTTCCTGTTTCCTTCTCTTTCCAAGCTTCCCTCTTCTCTCTGCCCTTCAGTCCCTGAGCTGGCTTTGAACTCACAACCTTTTCTGCCACATGCTCCTCATGTTAAGCCCCTGTCCTAATCTGCTTTGCCATGGACTGTCTCCTTCCTCTGCCTAAATCCTTCCCTAGTGTCCTTGGTCTTCAACCTGCTATATTGTCTTCTGCCAGCTGGGGTTAGATCTCTATTTCTTGACTTATAGTTGTGTCTTTTTCCATAAATTATCTAAAGGAGAGACTTTCTATATTTGCACTGGAGCTATGCCACCTTTCAGATATTCAGCACACAACATAAGGTGAAGTATGATGCCACCTTAAGTCTCTTTACAGTTAAGAAGCATTGACTATTTTGGTTTCTTCTCAAATGCAGAGAAGAACAATTAAAGATTTTCCCAAATAATTAACAAAAATCAATTTAGTAAATATTATTCTCTTCTTAGAACACAGAAGTAGGGACCAACTGATTATATTGCTCCAACCCACAGGGACAACCAAGTGAAACAAAGCTACTTTACCATACAATATAATTTTTAATGAGCTTTGGAAGACAGATAATTTTTGATCAAACTTGTAATAACTGTGTTTATCAGGTTTAACTTTTCAAATCTAATGATGTGACACCTAGTGTTAGTTTTGAGTACTGCTAAGTATTTCACATAAAGTGTATTAAGAGAGTTTCCATTTTAAAAATTTCATTTAATTTCTTTATATACCTTGTGACATTTATTCAGGTTATGATATAGTCTCAGGACAGATATAGTTTACTCTTTGGTATTCAGATTGCAGAATAGGATTTGAAGTCAGAAGGCTGGGTTCTAGATGTGGAGCTGGCTAGCTCCTGTGTTCTTGTGCAAACTATTTTCCTCTTCAAGTCTGTCTGAATGCCCTCATTGGTAAAATGAGAATGATGAAATATTTATCTATAGGCCCTTTCAAACTCTAGTACCCTGTGAGATATCTTTTTAAAGCATTGGATATGTATGCCAACTCCATTTTGAAGCTTGGTATATGTTCACCCAATAAACTGGCAAATAAAACAGTTGTTACTTGGAGGAGTATTGTTATTCTTTTGCTTAAAAAAAACTGATGTAACAAGTTTTAACAATGAAGTAAAATAGGATTTTAATTATATATATTAACACTGTCTAATAGAGCTTCTGTGATGATGAGAATGTTCTGTATCTGCTTTGCTCAATACTTGGCACTTGAAATGTAACTAGTGTGACTAAAGAACTAAATTTTAATTTTATTTAATGTAACTTTGATTTAAATTTAAATAGTCACATATGGCTAGTGGCTGACATCTTTGACAATACAGATTTATAGAGTGTAGGAAATATGGGAACTGCTTGATGAATTTTGGGTGGTATTCACCAATATACTTGCTCTTGTTACTATATTTCACATTCACCACTCCCCTTTTTTTTTCTTGCCAGAATTAACCATACAAGTGCTTTAGGATTGATTCCATAATTGTATCTTTCCTCATGGTTTCAGTTATGTAGGTCTGGTTTAATTGAATTAAGGTAAAGCAAAGATTTTTTTTTTGGTTCACAAACAAGGATTAAAAGATGCAAAAATAGAGAACACTTTGTAACACTTAGTAAGTGTGAATTTCAATGCCTCACCCCTACAGTTATTTTTCTAAGGTAATTTTCTGCATTTGAGAGTTCAGGTTAAAAAAAAAAGCTTAGGAGTCCCATGAGCTATCGAAATATATACTTTTCTTCTTATTATGGTGTCTACAAAGAAATAAATATTTGACAATTTTTAAAAATGTTATTTAACTTAAATTTTAGCTTTCTTAAAATCTACTCTGAAAACACTCAAGGATTTTGAATAGAAATTTCATCCCATTTTATTCATTCCAAATTATTTATCATTAGGTATACTTTCTTTTGTGCTCTTACAGTTAAAATTAAGCCTACTCAACTAACTCTTTCACTAGTGTATAATGTCTTGATTTCTATTATTGGCATCATAGAAGATACTTTAATTTAACCCCTATTGCCAGATAAACAACTCCAGCAACACACACACACATACCCATACACATAGACATACACATTACACATACATATTCACAAACACATATACATATACATTCATACACACACACATTTTTCTAAGATTTAAGATGACTGGGAGCAACTTAATATATTGTCATTGAAAGGACCTCTCTAACAAGGTACATATGCATAGGAGGATCTGGTCCAAAATAAGTAGAAAAATGACATGTGACTTATAAAAGTTGGTTGTAATATCTATAATGAATTTTATCTTTTCCATACCTAAGCCTGCTCTACCCCAAATTTCTGCCTTACTATAAAGTTACTTGGCAAAAAAACCCACCTTGCCACTCCCATATGTATGTACTTTGAACATTTAAAAATGCAAAACTCTTCTATTTTTCTGCCATCCAATCAAAGGATAGCACTTATCTATCCTGAGTAACAACAGGTCAAAGCTCAACTAAGTGTATTTTTTACAATATTATGAAAAATGATGTTTTCAATACTGATTACAAGGCACTACAAAACCCTGGACTGCCTTCTGAAATGAAGTTTTAAATTTACTTATGAAAAATTCAGCATTGTGCATGTGAGTTGAGTTCAATTTCTTTGAAAATAATGAGCTTCTGTAAATTTATTAACTGTGTACACACTTATAATGTATGTTTTCAGAATGTGTGATTAGATAGAATGTCCTGTTCTGCGATCATTTTAGAAAAAAAGAGAAGCTCCACATATCTACTTTTACTTTGCCACAGGAAGCATGATATGAGTTATCTCTTCTCTCTGCCATATCAAGTAACCACATTTTGAAAATCATTTTATTAACTTGAACACAGCTATTCTATATTCATCAAAGTGGCAGGTGAAAACGCCTTAGTAACAAGTATTTCCAGATGGAATATTGCTGTGACTGAATATTCTACTAATTTATTCCATTCAGTCATTTAGATACTTATCTTTATTATAAAAGTTAATAATATTTGTGACATATTTTTCTTTTACATATCCTGCTTAAGTTATTAAATTCCCTGGTCCTAGAGCAGTTTAGCTAGCTTTCTATCATAAATGCACAGTAGATGGCAGTCTATGCACTAGAATTCACAGAACATCATCTTAAACCCTTACTGCAGCTTTTTAAAAATCTGCATTTTGGAAATTCTGTTGAAGTTTCACATAATGAGGTTGAAGTCAACTTTAAGCTACCTCCTGATTCATTTTTGGCCTTCGAGAACCATTATAAATGGAACATATATCTGCTTTTTTGTTTCATTTTGCTTGAAAACAATTTTGGCACAAAAAACAGGAGAAATTATTAAATTTAAATGTCCACAAACACTGAAATGATAAAGTCAATAAGCCAATTTTCTGTGAGTTTTCTTGATTTTTTAGAAAGGAGCAGACTAGAGGATGAGATTCCAGACCAAGATCTGTCCTTCTAAATGTGACCAGCAACATACAGTATGATACTTTGTTCTTCTAGAAAGTTTCCCCTATGTGTTGAAGACACAATTCATGGGTAATTGTAGGAAGAGTTATTAATGTTCAGTACTGCAAATTGGCTAATATAGGGTTCCAATATGATTTATCAAAAGGGAAATTTGAAAAGAGAGAGAGAACATTATAATGGAATGTTTTCTCCCAAGGGACAGGAGTTTCCAAGAGGGCCTTTGCCTTGGGGGCTGTTCTTGTCTACCTCAAAAGACTTGGGCAAGATAAAGAACCTATCCCAGTCCTCTGGAGAGCAGAGAGGAAGAATCAGTGTTTCTAGGAGTCAGTGCATTCAGAGACTCTATTGTGACTTTGTCAGAAATAAGCAAGTATGAGGCTGCTGGAGGTGATGAGACGGCTCCTGCTGGTGGGTCAGAGGAAGGGTCAGAGGAGGGTCAAGGAGAAGGCTTTCCTGGCCAAAGGATTAGGAAAGTACCGAGTGGCATCACTGACTCTGTGTGAAGCCAAGGGCTGAGTGGTCTGATGTAGAAGAGCATGTAGCAGAAAATCAGGGAAGGTGAGAGGAGGTGAATCAAGTGTAAGTCTTCACACATGACGTTTGCTTGACTTTGAATGCTCTTCTCCCCTCCACTTTTCACTGGCCATCATCTTCTTAGTCTTCATGTCTCAGCGTCACAGTCAATATTTCTTCAATAAATGAATGAATGGATGATGATGCAGAAAAAATTAACGTTCTAATCCCAAGAGTTTGAAGGTACAGCAGAGACAGCAACTACAGCTTTGGTAGTGGTAGCAGGGGAGAGCTCTTCCATGGGAAGGGTAGCAAGCTCTCATCACCCTGAGAAAAGCCACAGAGATACTATAAGGAGGCATGGAGGTCAGTGAGAGCTTAAGAAGAGATCAAGGCAATTCTATGTCTGAGTATTTATCCAAAAGAATTGAAAGCAGGGTTTCGAAGAGATATTTGTATACCCATGTTCATAGTAGCATTATTCACAATAGCCAAAATGGAAGTGATTCAAATGTCCATTGACACATGAATGGATAAACAACATCTGGTATGTACACACCATAGACTATTAGTCAGCCTTAAAAAGGAAGGAAATTCTGACACATGCTACAACATGGATGAACCTTGAGGACGTTATACTAAGTGAAATAAGCCAGTCGCAAAAAGACAAATACTATATGATTCCACCTAAATGAGATATCTAGAGTAGTCAAACTCATAGAAACAGAAAGTAGAACTGTGGTTGCCAGGGGCTGGGGAGGGGGAAATGAGGAGTTGTTGCTTAATGGGTACATAATTCAGTTTTCAAGATGAAAGTTTCTAGAGATTGGTAGCATGGCAATGTGAATATGCTTAACATTACTGAACTGTACACTTAAAACTGGTGAAGAAGGTTATTTTTATATTATGTGTATTTTACCATAATTTTAAGAATGTTAAAAAAAAAAAAGAGGATGGTGCAAGGCAGAGTGCTTCAGCCAGCATCTGCATCTTTCTTTTCCTTGGGGCTGAGATAGTTCAGCCTTGTTGAAATCTTAGGGATTTAAGAATTTTAGCACAATACTCATGCCACCTATTCTCTAGTTGGGTCTTGACCTTATAATTTTGCCTTCTTGAATTCCAGTTTTGTTAACTGGGTTCTTGCTTTCCTTAAAAAGCACTGGCTTGGGCTTCCCTGGTGGTGCAGTGGTTGAGAATCTGCCTGCCGATGCAGGGGACGCGGGTTCGTGCCCCGGTCCGGGAAGATCCCACATGCCGCGGAGCGGCTGGGCACAGAGCATGTGCATCCGGAGCCTGTGCTCCACAACGGGAGAGGCCACAACAGTGAGAGGCCCGCGTACCACAAAAAAAAAAAAAAAAAAAGCACTGGCTTAACGTCTCTAGGGCTGGGGTCTGCCTTGTTCTTACAGTCCCTTCTCTTCTCAAACTTCATCCTTGTCCAGGAGTGGAGCCTAACCTTGAGACCCTGACTTCCTGCTAATTGATTTCCTTAAAGATAACTCTTGCCTGCATTGATTTCCCAGATGCTCCAACTAGGCTGACCAACCATCCAGGGTAGCCCCGGACTGTCTCGGTTTTAGCAATGCAGTTCCCATACCCTGAGAAACTCCTCAGTCCTGAGCAAGCTGGGACACTTGATCATCCTACGTGTAACTGTCCTCAGTCTGTCGGTGTGTTCTTCACTATTGGACCCTCCAATGCCTGTCCAATAGCCCTTAGTGGAGGCAGGGGTGAGCCTGGCCAGAGTGCCAGCTGCACAGCCTAGAGTTAGAGGCAGCCCAGAGCCATACCTAAAGCAACTTGATACAGAAGGACACAGAGGATGAGGAAAAGCTTAAGTATTTGGAAGGTACTGAAGTTCAAAACTGGGAAGCCAATAAGAAGATATTTGGTGCTAAGAGCTAACATTTAAGAACTATGCTGAGGTTTAGATGTGAATTAACTAATTTAATCCTGACAGCCTAATAATACACATACAGTATATATATAGACACTGTGATTATCACATTTTATAGATGAGAAAACTGAGACTTAGAGAGAATAGTTAATTGGATTTGCTGGACTTCTAATTCAGGGCATCTGATTTTTAACCGGTCTCCCAGGGAGCTTTAAAACAGACTGATGCCCGGTTTCACACCTAGAAGTCCTCATTTAATTGGTCTGGGTTGAGAACTCAGTATTGGGATTTTTACCAACTCCCCAGGTAGTTTTAATATGATTCCAGGGTTTAGAACCACTTCACTAAAGCCTGATTTTTAAATAGCTACTTGATTCCACCTTCTTAAAGTCAACGTTCAGAAGGTGGGCAGAGCTGGGGAAGTTGGATTGAGAGCAAGGATGGAGTCATGAGAAAAGGTTCTCAGCTGATCACCATGAACACAGTCACATGCTATTGCTTCCTTCTGTTGGCTACTGTTGATAGGTGAATCAGACAGGCTTAGACATCGGTGATCAGGACAAAAGCCACTGAGGTATTTATTGTCTCTTGACCTCTTCCCCTGATGTCATATTTACTTATACACAGGCTGGATGCCTCTGACTCTGTACCTGACCTTCACAACTGGGCTGGATGAAAATCAGGCCCTGGTCTCTTTCATAACTCCTGTCTTATAAAAGTTAGACTGACTTAAAGAGAAAAAAGACCCTCCTCTTTTCTCATCCAACTCCATGCTTTTTGCCCTATGAAAAGAGACAGAACGAAGACCTAGATTTTGAGATTTTACTTGGGATGGTAAGAATTTACCATTTCCTAGGGAAAAATGTATTAGTTATACATGCCTAAATGAGTTATTTATAAACCTGCATTCTGTTATCAGGTAGGTAATTCCTTTTGTTATTTTCCTAAAGAACTTCAACCAGGTACTATGAAAACAGAAATGGCCACACTTTGGGTAGACCACTCAACCATCCATTAATATTTTTTTAGGCAAGAACTAATTGAGTTTACCATGCTCCCCGTTCCACAAGTACTGCTCACACACCTCTGGGTGTGAGTGCTTCCTGGAAACCAAATCTTATATAATGGCCCCAGAACATGGTCCATCTATAATCACAAAATCTGGATCTTACAAAGGCCCAACTTCATAGAAGTTGGCTAAGAGTCCAGTTCCTGTTGGTGGATGCAGGAGTTGCCAGAAACTTCATTCTGTCTTCAGATTCAAACTTAAAAAGTATGCGGTTATTTCAGATTTCCAGTAACTTTCTGTTTCCTACAAAGTTAAAGTTTGAAGTGATATACTGTGGTGCTGGTAGAAACACAGGGATAGGTTCACTTTCTCTTGCTTGGCTTTCTTGGCCAGGACAGGGTTTTTGAAACAGCCTGCTGGAGTGTGGGTGGGGGGAGCATCCCTGGCCATAGGACAGGGTGAAGCCCTGGGTAGTATTTGTGAGTGTGGCCTCATCAACACTGGCTCTGACCAGGGATCAGCAAACTATGGCCACACGCCAAATTCAGCATGCCGCCTATTTTTTCCCCATTAAAATAGAGTTTTATCGGAACACAGCCAATGTGTGGAATGGCAAAGTTGACTAGTTGTGACAAAGACCATATGTCCTGCAAAGCCTAAAAATATTTACTATCTGGCCCAGAAAAAGTTTGCCAACCCCTGCAGTAAGTTATTCACAGATTTAGAAGAGATTTGGTTGAAAAATATTCAGTTTGTCTCTAACTTCTTTTGGGGGTCAAAAACCAAAGCAAGCCACCACTTGGCTTGAATGTGGCACCTCTGCAATTTGTAGTCAGCCTCTCAAAGGCTATTGGCAGTGAGACACAATGCTGGTCTGTGGTCAGTACTAACAGTTTTATGTTTTGCAAATACTCATTATTAAAATAGGCTTATGTTTTTCAGAAATCATTGGAAATTATAAACTAGTGTTTGGTGCAATTTGGATTTATGCTGTAGTGAAAAAAGAGCTTATTAGAGGCCTCCTGGGAAACTTCTAGGACTGTCATATTTTTATTCAGCCTATAAGGAATGCTCAACTGTTTCTTTTATTATTATTATTTTTTTGAATTCTCTTGTCCCCTTGGGTCTTATTGTTCTCATATATTTTTTAAAACTAGTGAGTCAGAGCCTTGCTACAATGAGAAAAACGTTCGGTCTCACAGGCCTTTGCTAGCGTGAGAGATGGCGTTGAGGTGCAAAGATGTCACTGGACAAACTAAATATAGGCCAAGCAAGGCACTCCCAGGCCCATCGTTTCTCTGTAAACGGAGGCCTGCTACGTGTCATGAGCCTCCTCCCCCTTTCTTTGCCCTGTGCCTTTTGCACTGCTCTGAGGAATCTTTCTCCTCAGGGTAAGGCTGATGAAACGTTCCTAAATTCCCTGAGGACACACAAAACTTGCGGGAGCTGCATGAATTCTTTTCTGGAGGAAACAGGCTGGTCCTGGTGACCAGGCACAGAGTCAGGAGCCTCAAGACACCCTGTTAGCACATGTTTTCTTCCCAGTTCTTAAACTAATTTGCTGTGCATCTGGATGGCAGTACTTAGCTGCTAAGTGTGGTGACACCATAGGGTGGAACTTTTCAATTTGCTTCTTTGTATAAGTGAGTCTGGACTATGTAATTTACAGATTAAACATTGAGAATATGCATTTCTAAAAACATGCAGATACTAATGGGGTAAAGTCACTTGGGAGAGGGAGTGAACAGTGCTATATTTAGACCAAAAAGAGATTGTACAGCTGATTTTAAACTTCCTCACTTGTCTGAGGCTGGTGGGCTTAAAGTCTTCTCAGTGGTCTACGTTGGAAGGTAGAATCCTAATTTCATGACCCTTCTTGTGATTGATTCCCCAAATCTCTCAGCACAGAGCCTAGACCCCATCCTGGAGGAAGGGAGATGCCCTAGCAGAGGGAGAATACAAATCCTTGCTTTGCCTCTGACTCACCGCATGACCATGGAAAATTCTGGTTACAAAACATGGAAAAGTGCAAGTTTTTTCCCTTGAGAAACAACTCCTTGACAGTGTCTCCCAGCCATCTTACACACCCCATATGTCTAAAACTACCTCCTTGGGCAGTAAAGAAAGCTGGGACCTCCACAACTGCAAGGAAGAGGGGAGCAGGCTGCAGGCAGCTGGGGTAACCAACTTGGCTGTGAGCCTAGCCTCTGTCATGGGGGGCTGTGTTGTTTAATGTAAGTGCAGCTGCTGTAACAGATAAACCCTGAAATTTTAGTAGCTCAGCTTTAATTCCTGTAAAAGCCCATTAGTGCTGGAGAGTGGGGTAGGGTAGGGGATGGCGCTTTTCTCCCCACAGTCTTTGGAGGACCCAAGCTGAGAGATGCTCTGTCGTTTCAACACGTGGTTTTCATAGATGCCCTTAGTCTAGACATCCAGCCAAAAGATGGAGGAGCATATGGGAGGTTTTTATGGCTCAGACCTGGAAAGAGAGCACATAATTTCTTCCCAGATTTCAGTGCCAGATCACATAGCCACTGCAAGAAAGGCTGGGAAATTTGGTCTAGCTGTGGGTCCAGGAGGAAAGGGAAAAAAGTTTCTTGCAGAAACTAGCCAGTCTCATGCACAAACTACGCCACCTGATGGAGAGGAGTCTCTAAACCTCTATCAGAGTCCATGGAATTAACCCTGGAGCTTACTAGGGCAAAGGTGCTGAATTTCTTCAGTTGGTTGGAGTTGAGGAATATAGAATTACATACTCCCTTTTCCTCTTTCTTTGAATCTAGTTGACATTGTGGTTGAGTCTCCAAGGTTTATTTCACTACAGATCTAAACCCATCTTGATAATTACATTTATTTATCTGGCCAGACAACTTGACAGAGCCAGGAACTACCTTGTGAATCTGCAGCTGAATGAGTGATGAGAAAGTATGGAATTACCAGTTCCTTTGGTAGTCCTGTGGAATTGTTCCACACCTATGAGTAACACCTCTCACAGGTGAGACATTCCCCTGCCTAGGATATGGAGATGCCTTGGATCTGTCCATCTTAGCTCAGTGAATCCAAGTGACCATGGAACTTCAGCAAATCCCCCTCCCTTCATGGTGGCAGGGTCCCAGTATCTGCATTTCAAGGTACAAGGGTTTTTTGTTTTTTTTTTTTGGTGGGAGGAGTGGAAACTTCTCTGCCTCACTCTGCCCAGCAGCAGGGCAGGCTAGAAGTGCCAAGGAATTAACACCTGCCACTTCCACCCCCCAGCCCCAGCAGCAGGCTTCAGCTGAATTAGAAATTGGATATAAATGCCTGCTGTCTTGCTCCTTGGGTGGGATGATTCTCTGGTGTGTACTGTACCATTTACCTGAGTTTCCCGTGTACATAAGCTGACCATGGAAACTGACTCTTATAGCTGTCTTCACTTCTCTGTATCACTTTCCTAGCTCCCAACTGATGTTCCCTGCTCTTCTCAAATAAACCATTTGCAAGTGAATTCTTGTCTCAGTGTCTGCTTCTGGGAGAAAGCAAACTAAAACTCCACTATTCCAGAAAATAGCCTGGGCTTCATGAGGGGGTTATTCTGATGCTTTAAAAATAATGTTTTCCCAGGCAGATATTTTGGGATCATGGTGGTATTTACTCCCAACCTTCCTCTCTAGCTAATTTTAGTAGGTACATGGCAGTTTCCCATTAGAACTATCTTTTATTTTATTTGGAACCCAAAGAAAACTTATCTCCACATAAATTATGATAGTGGCTTAAAAGATTTTTTTGGTATTATCCTCAGTAAGAAATATGCTCTATATTGCAACTCACTACACACACACACCCACACTCATAAAAGTGAAACAAGTCTTACTGAAGTCATTCTGTTACCCTTGCTATCTGTGATCTACTCTGTTATTTCTATTCTACCCTATCTTATTCCATCCCATGCCATCCCATTCCATCCAATCCTGTTCCATTCTATTCTGTTCTGTTCTATTTTCATTTAAGAATGAAAGCCATTAACCATTAAATCAGTTTTATAATTCTGTGATAGATCAGCACTCACAGTTTGAGAAACACTAGCTGAAGGAGACACCTTTCAAAACGGATACTGGCATAACAGGATTCTTAAAGAAAGAAAGTTCAAGAAGAGGATTTGCAAAACTGTTATTCATTGTCCCTCAGGATAGCTGTGCAGTGACCTTTGTTGATAGAATCCACCATTTATTAACATCTTCTGTTCCTGGAAGAAAGAAAAAAAACAATACATTGAAGCTCCCAGGATTCTCCATGTGGGGATTTTGCAGGTATCCCCATTCCAGCGAGAACAAGCACTGGGAGGTTAAATGGAAACTGGGAGCCTCTTGAAAGTTCAGAACAGCACTACGGGGCTTGCGCTTGCTTTTAAGAATGGGTCCAGTGTTTTGGCTGGGAAAACCAGGAGCAGGGCGTGCACAAGCTGTGTACTCATCATCATTTCACATATATGTGGTTATCAATAGCCAGCTCTGTGATTCACCAGAGACTTATTTGTATGGGAGACTTAGAGGAAAGACAGTGAAGGGAAACACTGAACTCTAAGGTTAAGCCCTATGACTGGGAAGAAGCAAGAGTTCAAACCTCTTAGCCATCCAGGAGAGAACTCTTCAGAAGGGAGAGCAGTACTACTGTAGCCTCTGAGTTACTTTATAATTCTTTAGCGCTAACAGAGGGATATGTGTGTGTATGTTTAGAGTGGATAGTAGTGGATAGTTAACTTCTGAAATACTGGACTACAGTATTTACTGGACTACGGAATTTACACTCCGGGGGTAGTCAACTAGCATTGAAAAACCATAACTTGCAATCCTATTAAAACGTTATCTCCAATAGGTACAAGAGGGTTTGCTAGTTTGTGTAAGGGATACTAGAATGGTTTTTCATTGGTGAAAGAGTGGTGATCAAGTTATATGGATTAGCTGGAAATGTTGTACATGCATTGCTGCCTTTGTATGAACATCAGGGAGTAAGAATCTAGAGAGAGCCTCATAGGGGCCTTCTTGGACAGGTCTTCATTCAGGTTTTGTTCAACAGCTTAACACAGGATCCTGTGGCTTGACTTCTGACCAGAAATTTAGCTGAATTCTTCAATAGGACACTGATGCGTCTGCCTTGAGTGACCATTTTATGCATACATAGTGTTTCCTGGGACTTCATTGCACGTGTCAGGTTATCTAGTTGTTTTGGGGCCTTATTGTAATGAGTATTTGAACAGGTGGCTTCTTTGATCTGAAATGTGTTTTCAGTATAATATATCACTTGGTAATGGATTGTGGGGGAGGATAATTACAATTCTCACCCATAGCTACTGGACCTGACCGATATCTGCCAGAATAACGTAAAACTCATGAGCAACCAAATTTGCTTGTCAGTTCCTTAGGTACACTCTCTTGAACTAAGAAAATTCTTTGAGGGTTGAAGAGAAACAGTGGTTTTTTGAACACAGCCTAGTGAGTGTAACTGGGCTTGTTTCCAGCTCAGCCCTCACAGTTCTATGGAAATAGAGGCTTTGACAAAGGGTGGGTCAAAAAGCCACCTCACTATGGCCTCTATAAAAAATGTGGAGTAGAAGGAAGCCCTGCTTTGAGACACAGTAATAAAGTTGATAGCAGCATGATTTTTCTTCAAAACACAGGATGTGAGTAATATTACATTTCTTTCCTTTTTCTAAATAAATTTAAAATGCTCCAAGCTCCCGTTTAGCCTGACTGGTAGAAACGTCAAACCTTGTCATGATAGGGTCCTTTTTGGTGCCATGCGAATGCCCTGAGGGTCTCTTGTATTTGGTCTCCAAAGATCACAGCTGATGTAGTAGTCAGTGTTCAGATTTGTACCATTCCTCACGGCTGGGGGTTCTCCTGGGGGACGGGGGTCATTGCCAAGGCCAGGAGCTAGGTGCCCAGGGTCCTGCCTCTTTAGGAACTTTAAGATCCCTTCTGAGGTCCTGTCACATGTTGAGGCACTGCAAGACATCAGGAGAGGGACTCCCAGTGCTTGTGGAGTCTACACACAGCTGCTGTCTCCCTAATCTTGAAGGATACTGTCCAAATTGCCTTCCAGTCTTGCTTTTTCCATTCCTTTCACTTCTGAGAGGAGCCCATATAATCATTCTTCAGGAGGGCCTTTAGAAACACTGTGAAATTTCCTCCTTGGGGGAGTGGCTGGGAAAATAATATGCCAATACATTTTTTTTTCCTACAAACACAGATCCTATAACGTGACCCTGTCATGCCAACAGCCACATCCAACAATGTTGAGAGATGGGTGAGAGGAATAGCTGCAGAATTGTCACTTGAAGCCACCCAGTAAGCAGGGTGTGACCTTATGAGATAAGAAATGGTGGAGAAAAAATGGAATTCAATTTAAAGTGGAAGAAAGTAATTTGACCTTTTTGGAGGGCACATATATGTTTTTCCTGTGCAAGAAAGTACATATCCGATCATTTGCTAATAGCACAAGCGCCCATTACTATGATAATCATTATTTTTAGATATTACTTAATTAAAAATAAGTAACTTTAAAAATAATAATCTACTTTTGTTTAGCATTATATATTGTCACATTATAGCATTGTATATATAGCATTATATATTGTCACACGTGATCTTTTTTGCTGTTCACCACATCCTGGGAAGTAGGCAAGGCAGATAAGATTCCCTCATTTTGCAGATAAAAAAAGTCAAGTGCTTTTTATGCTAACTGAGCTCCAAAGTATATCAGGCAGTAGGCAATTCAGTGAGATTAGAACCCAAGTAGATTGTTTTTCTACTTGACCACTCTGCCCTAAGCTATAAGACTGGGATTGAAAATGTGGTTTGTAGATGACTTATTCTTAAGCAAATCAGTTACTTTTAAGTGTATCTTTCAAATTAGCCACAAAAGGCTTTCCTCACAATATCCAGAGAATGATCAAATTCACTCTTCCTTTAGATCACATATTTAATCCCAACTCAGCCAAATTAATGATTAGGTATTGAATGCTTCCAGTACTCTGGAGCTGAAAGCTGTTTGGAGGGGTGTGATTTTAGGAAGGATAAGGTAGTCATTCATTCATTCAGAAACATTTGAATAGTAACTACTCTGTGCCATGCATCACCCTAGACTCCAGTGCTGCTCTGTCCAACATAGTAACCATGAACCACAAGTGGTGACTTAAATTTAAATTAAATGAAATTAAATACAATTTAAAAATTCAGTTCCTAGTCACACTACCACATTTCAAATGCTCAATAGCTACATATGGCTGGTGGTTCCTATTGGACAGTGCAGATACAGATTTTTAGAGGAAGAAAGTTCCTTCAAGTGCTTTACATTTATTATACTGGAAATCGAGCATTTCTATACTTGAAATTGGTCTCTGCCCCCCAGTAGCTTACAGTTCAGTGGAGATATGAATAAAATGTCTCAAGGCCTCGAGGGCAGAGCAGCTGTCTCTGCCTGGGAAAGTTACAAGAGGAAAACACAATTATGCCCATTTTTTTCATCTTCTCTATCCATGAACATGCCTTGTTTCCTGAACAACACAGAAAATACTTTAATAACTATATTATATAATAAGTAATTATTATAATTTTGCATTGGCATTCTCAAAGCACTGGGCTCCCTTTGCTCTATTTTACAAATGAGCCTGGACCATAGGGTGGGAACCATGACAACTCCCAAATTCGCTTGGCGACATTATTCATAAGGCAGGCTGTTAGACCTCATCCCAATGATGCTTCTCTTTGCACTCTGCTACTTAAAGCTGGGAGAACCTTCCTCCCATCTCCTCCTCTACCCACCGTGGGTCAGGTGCAGAGGACATTTATGTTTAACATGGTCCCAGGGTTCTAAGAGTAGCCAGCAGTGATCTTTTATTGAAATTTCCGACAGCGGCTGTTTTGTGTCTCTTCTCCTTTTATCATGTGGCATTTAAATTTGTACAAACAATGAAATAGTTGTCCTTTAGAGTAAGATAAATCCTCATTTAATTTGAGGGTAGTGGCTGAATATTAACTGTGTTTTCTGAGACTTTTATGAAAGAGACTCCTATTCACTGGCTGAATTATGGGGGGAAAAAGTTCTCCATTGCCCTCTAGGGTTAGTGCCAAGGATTTAACCCTTAGGCTCTTTCCTGACTGGCATTAATATAACTCTACAGAAGGAAGTTGCCCAGGAGTGAAAGCACAGCATTGTCGAGACAACAAGTCCATTTCAAGCTGATTTCTTCCGTTTAGTGAGCTGGGATAGTTCCTTCTTCTCGTTGTGCCTGTGTTTCTGTCTTTACAATTGATACTGATTCAGCATTTGTTGCCCTTGCTGTATTTAGAAATCTTTGCAAACTTAATCGTTAAAGAGAGACCAGGCTACCTAAGCTCTCAGAAAATCTGGATTTATTTCTTGCTCCACCAGTCACTCATTAAGTGACCCTGGGTAAGTCATTTGTCCGTGTTGTTTTATTCTTTCCATATGTAAAATGAGGTTATGGGACACCTCCATTCCTATCTCATGGGAATATGGAGGACACAGATGTGGAAGAGTTTGGAAGATTAGAGTTTTGTGGATATTTATATTGTAAGAGACATGTTTGCTGGTTTGCTGGCCATATCCCTATTTCTAGCTTCCCTTCCTTCCATAATCCCTTGAATGGATAGCCTTTCAAGCCAGGTGACTCTGCTGCCATAGCTGTCACTGATAGGATTAGAGTGGACAACAAATGTAGGGGAAGCCAGTCTATGATCTAGTCTGAGCCAGTCAGATGTCCCTCCTTTAGTATGAATATAGAGACAAGAAATGGAAGTCGGACAATGATAGGGCCTTGAAGTAAAACGTCGGGTAGATTTTGGACATTTTGACTCAGTCCATATTGATAAGCACAAGAAGAAATATGGTTTATGAAGACAGGCAAGAGAATGGCTAGGATGTGTGTTTATATATATATATATATATATATATATATATATATCTTTATTGGGATATAATTGATTTACAATGTTGTGTTAGTTTCTGCTGTACAACAAAGTGAATCAGCTATATGTATACATATATCCCCATATCTCCTCCCTCTTGAGGCTCCCTCCCACCCTCCATATCCCACCCCTCCAGGTCGTCACAAAGCAACGAACTGATTTCCCTGTGCTATGCAGCAGATTCCCACTAGCCATCCATTTTACATTTGGTAGTGTATATATGTCAATGCTACTCTCTTACTTCATCCCAGCTTCCCCTTCCCCCACCATGTCCTAAAGTCTGTTCTCTACATCTGCGTCTTTATTCCTGCCCTGCCACTAGGATCATCAGTACCGTTTTTTTAGATTCCATATATGTGTGTTAGCATATGGTACTTGTTTTTCTCTTTCTAACTTACTTCACTCTATATGACAGACTCCAGGTCCATCCACCTCATTACAAATAACTCAATTTTGTTCCTTTTTATGGCTGAGTAATACTCCATTGTATATATGTGCCACATCTTCTTTATCCATTCATCTGCCAATGGACATTTAGGTTGCTTCTATGTCCTGGCTATTGTAAATAGAGCTGCAATGAACATTGTGGTACATGACTCTTTTTGAATTATGGTTTTCTCAGGGTATATGCCCAGTAGTGGGATTGCTGGGTCATATGGTAGTTCTACTTTTAGTTTTTTAAGGAACCTCCATACTGTTCTCCGTAGTGGCTATATCAATTTATATTCCCACCAGCAGTGCCGGAGAGTTCCCTTTTCTCCACATCCTCTCCAGCATTTATTGTTTCTAGATTTTTTGATGATGGCCATTCTGACCAGTGTGAGGTGAAACCTCATTGTGGTTTAGATTTGCATTTCTCTAATGATTAGTGATGTTTAGCATCTTTTCATGTGTTTGTTGGCAATGTGTATGTCTACTTTGGAGAAATGTCTATTTAGGTCTTCTGTCCATTTTTGGATTGGGTTGTTTGTTTTTTTGATATTGAGCTGCATGAGCTGCTTGTAAATTTTGGAGATTAATCCTTTGTCAGTTGCTTCATTTGCAAATATTTTCTCCCATTCTGAGGGTTGTCTTTTCATCTTGTTTATGGTTTCCTTTGCTGTGCAAAAGCTTTTAAGTTTCATTAGGTCCCATTTGTTTATTTTTGTTTTTAATTTCCATTTCCCTAGGAGGTGGGTCAAAAAGGATCTTGCTGTGATTTATGTCATAGAGTGTTCTGCCTATGTTTTCCTCTAAGAGTTTGATAGTGTCTGGCCTTACATGTAGGTCTTTAACCCATTTTGAGTTTATTCTTGTGTGTGGTGTTAGGGAGTGTTCTAATTTCATACTTTTACATGTAGCTGTCCAGTTTTCCCAGCACCACTTATTGAAGAGGCTGTCTTTTCTCCACTGTATATCCTTCCCTCCTTTATCAAAGAAAAGGTGACCATATGTGTGTGGGTTTATCTCTGGGCTTTCTATCCTGTTCCACTGACTGTCTTTATTACTGCAGTTTTGTAGTATAGTCAGAAGGCAGGGAGCCTGATTCCTCCAGCTCCGTTTTTCTTTCTCAAGATTGCTTTGGCTATTCGGGGTCTTTTATGTTTCCATACAAATTGTAAAATTTTTTGTTCTAGTTCTGTGAAAAATGCCATTGGTAATTTGATAGGGATTGCATTGAATCTGTAGATTGCTTTGGGTAGTATAGTCATTTTCACAATGTTGATTCTTCCAATTGGATGTGTTAAGAAAAGCAGGTAAGTGACCCTGAGACACTGGAAAGAATGAGATAGGGTGATGGAGTGAAGGGCTGTTTGAAACTTTCTATTTCCCATGAGGTCTGGCTGTGTTTTAGGCATTTTTACTTTTTAATTTGAACCACGGTCTCATGAGATAGGAGGCATTATGACTGCTGATTTAGGAGAACATAGTTATGTGACTTATCCAAGGTCCCATAGTTGGTTTTGAAGTTGGTTGAGGATTTGATTACAGTTCCCTGCTTCTAACTTCAAAGTTTTTTTCTGCTACAGTATTTCTTATTATTTACATTCATTATTGTTTAAGGTTGAAGGTGAAATAAGAAGAACTAAAGAAGTTGTTTTAGTCCAATGTAGGTACTGAAGGCTGATATTTTATTTGTAAGTTGCCTGAGCAATATTTGATGTCATCCCAGATATTTGTCCTGATGCCAAAACCTCACTGTTAAATTTGTTTCCTCCTCAGGAATATAAATGACACTCCTAGTTTTTCCTATTCATCCCACTCAAATTATTACTCATTTCTGTTAGATCTGGAGTATGAGAGTTTACAAGGCTGTTGTATATTTTTTCATGGTTTTGATAGATATTTTCTGAGTTTGGTCATCTCAGTTTAGCCTGGATTTTCAAAAAAATATTATTAGGACATATTTGAGTGATAACCACAAAAGCAAGCACTAGCCTTTCATTTAAGATCTAAGTTGCTATAAAAGATGTATTTATTTCATCAAGGCAGTGGTTTTCAAATGTTCTTAGTGATAGAACTATTTAATCAAATAAAATATTATGCTGAAAATTCATATGAAAAGAAATTTAAATGGACCTTGCTTGTTTGAGGGAAAGTGGTAGATACTGTTCCTCTCATCTCTACCCCTAGCCCACCTCTTTTCTCTTAGGGGAGCTATCAGTACTTCTGACTTCTATAGTTCTATATTCCACAGTTTTAAGGCCACTATACTAAACCATAAAATTTATTGTCAGTAATTTTTATTGTACAAAAAGCTATTTTCTCAGAGAAAAATAACAAAATATTAATTCTAAGAGTTGCCTTCGTTGGTGCTTCACTGAGTTTCCTTGAAGACAAAGGCCTTTGTCCTACCCATCTTTGTCTTGCTTGTTTTTCTATTGTCTACTGTACCAAATAGTTGCTTCCTGCCAAAGGAAGAAAACGAACAACTGTGTGAACAGAATCTTGGACTAGGGAATATATTATCTGCATGGCTTTTAACCATTTACTGTCTTTTTTCCCCCTTGATGACACAAAATGCTATTTTAATACTGCCCAATAGTACTTCACTTCTGCAGTTTCTCCCAAGAACATAGTGAGTTTCTCCATAAAGAAGAGCTTTGGAGCTAATAGTCATGGGTGCTAAACTTTCTGGGAAACCTTGAGTAAACTATTTAACCCCTCTGAGCTTCTGTTTTCTGATCTCGAAAACAGAGCAGTGGCATCCAGTTGACTTAGATAAGGTCACATAAGCCATAGGGTTGTTGTTAGGAATATTTGTAAAATGCTTAGCATATTGCTTCACCTAAGGCATGTGCTCAATAAATGAAACCTATTTTTATTTTGAGGGCAATAGGAAAGGCAATGAAGAAAAGGACAAAAATCACAGTGAAAATGCGAAGTCAGTGTCAAGCCAAATTATATCCATCAATGTGAACATTGTGCTGTGTATTTCACAGAGCACTTACTTGTGTTATACAGTTGACAGAAATTTGTTTTAGAGTTGGTTGGTAACTAAATCTCACCTTTTCCAAGAGTGCGTGCAATGTGATGAAGAGCTTAAGAAATATCCTCTCAAAAAGGACTTTGACTAATGCCTGGGATAGTTATTATCTCATTAATAGTTAGCATGATATTAATACAAATGAAGTAGAGGAGTAGGTTTCTTTGTTGCCCATTCATAGAGTGGCTCAGACTGGCAGCTGTTACCTTTTTTTAATGACTGCCTTCTTCCTGCTGCAAATACCCCACCCTTTATGCCAGTTTCCACATGTTTTTCACTTGTTCTGTTAAAGTACTAGGTAGATTATAGTTTTTTCCCTTTGACATATAAATTACTCAACTTTCTATAGCATCAAATCTGTCACTCCATTTGATTTTATTCATTTTCCCATATCTAACTCTTCCCACTCCTCTCTCATCACAATAATAAAATTCCTCTTCCTTACTTGTAACTTTCTAGCTCTGTAGAAGTTTGAGTGACTCATCACATAGTGGAGTTGATGAAGTCAACAGCTGCTGGAAAATCATCTTTTTCCTTAATAACTGTATCAACATGTGTTTGCCATTATTCAAGTAAGAAAAAATGTATATATCAAATATCCATGGTAGTCCTTGCTAAAATTTTCATAGGGGCAACTCATGTTTTAACATATCAGAGTGTTCAAATGGGTACAATAGAGAAAGTTTCAATGGGGGAACAAACTCATGGAGAAAAGAATGAAGTTGGGGAAGAAAAACAAATGGCAAGTATGTTGTTGATAATGTTATAATTTATTTCACAATGGGTTTGGTGACCTTCTTCATGACACTATTAGCAGTAAAGCAGAAACTTGGCACTTCATGCCTTCATGGTCTCCATCCATCCATCCTGCAATCTATCCATCTAACAAATACTAATTGAATGTCTATTATGGTAAAAATCGCTGCTTCATGGAGTTTGTACCCTAAGGGAGATAAAAACAAAAAATTATAAACTGACAAATAAAATAATTTCTCAATATTATGTGCAGTGAAGGCAATAGGCAAGAGGCTAAGATAGAGACTAACAAGGGAGGACTTGCTTCAGATAGGGAAGACATGGAAGACCTCTCTGAGGAGTGATATTGAGGCTGAGACTTAAAGGATGAGAAGGAGGTAGCAAAGTAGAGAGGAAGGTATAAGAGCAGTCCAGTCTGATTGAACATCTGTGCAAAGTCCTGTGACCAGATGGGACTTAAAATGTTCTTGGGAATGAAAGATCAATGTGTCTGGAGGACAGGTAGTAAGGTGGTGGTGGTACGAGCTAAGATGGAAGAGACAGGTAGGGTCTGGGTCATGTAAGACTCTGTGGGCCTTGGTAAAGGGATTAGATTTTATAATGAATACAATAAGAAGCTACTGGAGGGTTTAAAGCTGTGTGTGTTTGTACATATATGTGACAGTTTGTGTTGCTGTATAGCAAAATGAGCAAGTGAGTTAGATTAGGGGGCAAGAGTGGAAACAGAAAAACTAGCTAGGATAGTTCAGGATTTAAATGATGGCTGCTTACACGGAGGTAGTGACAGGGGAGATGAGGCAGGAGTTTAAAAGCACTGGAGGTGGAACTGACAGAATCCTATGAGTTAAAGATAAAAGAGAAACCATCCTAAGAAAAAATTGCTCAATGACATATAAGTGATATCATATGATATTTGTCTTTCTCTGTCTGACTTCACTTAGTATGATAATCTCTAGGTCTATCCATGTTGCTGCAAATGGCATTATTTCATTCTTTTTTTTTTGGGCGCAGCAATGAATTTATTTATTTAAAAATTTTTTATTTTACATTGGAGTATAGTTGATTAACAATGTGTTAGTTTCAGGTGTACAGCAAAGTGATTCAGTTATACACAGACAAGTATCTATTCTTTTTCAAATTATATTCCCATTTAAGTTGTTACAGAATATTGAGCAGAGTTTCCTTTGCCATACAGTAGGTCCTTGTTCATTGTCTATATATTTTAAATAGAGCAATGTGTACATGTCAATATGGCTGAGTAATATTCCATTGTATATATATACCACATCTTCTTTATCCATTTATCTTTTGGTGGACATTTAGGTTGCTTCCATATCTTGGTAATTGGAAATAATGCTGCTATGAAGATTGGGGTTTGTGTTTCTTTTCGAGTTAGTGTTTTTGGGTTTTTTTGGGATATATACCCAGGAGTGGAATTGCTGGAACATATGGTAGTTCTATTTTTAGTTTTTTGAGAAAGCTCCATACTGTTTTCTACAGTGGTTGTACCAATTTACATTCCCACCACAGCGTAGGAGGGTTCCCTTTTCTCCATATCCTCTCCAACATTTGTTATTTGTGTTCTTTTTGATGATAGCCATTCTGACAGATGTGATGTGATATCTCATTATGGTTTTGATTTGCATTTCCTAATGCTAATGATTGGTGATGTTGAGCACCTTTTCATGTGCCTGTTGGCATTGGCATTTCCTCTTTGGAAAAATGTCTATTCAGATCTTCTGCCCATTTTTCAATCAAGTTGTTTATTTTTTTGATGTTGAGTTGTATGAGCTGTTTATATATTTTGGATATTAACCCCTTATCAGTCATATCATTTGCAAATATTTTCTCCCATTCAGTATGCTGTCTTTTTGTTTTGTCAGTGGTTTCTTTTGCTGTACAAAAGATTTTCTTTAAAGTCACTGCACTAATTCTTCTTGAGTAACTTTGGCATAACTTTGGTCAAGATCTGACATGCTGCCATGGTCAAAAGCATGTCTCCACATTGCATACTAGAAATGGATTTACTGGGTAAACACAAATGCCAGCCTGGGTTACTAAATAAACAGCCTCAGTACTTGCTTGAGAGCCCAGCAAAGGGAGGGACTCTGTTAACAACATGAAAGGAGTTTCAGGGGGAGAGAAATTAGGAGAAGATCCCTTTACAAATTTTTTTTGGAAGCTTTGATGGTTAATTTTATGGGTCAGCTTGACTGGAGTACCCAGATATTTGGTCTAACATTATTCTGGGTGTTGTCATGAGGATGTTCTCGGATGAGATTAACATTTAAATTGGTAGACTGGGAGGGCAGACAACAGAAGCAAGAAGAACTACAATCCTGCAGCCTGTGGAACAAAAACCACATTCACAGAAAGACAAGATAAAAAGGCAGAGGGCTATGTACCAGATGAAGGAACAGGATAAAACCCCAGAAAAACAACTAAATGAAAGGAGATAGGCAATCTTCCAGAAAAAGAATTCAGAATAATGATAGTGAAGATGATCCAGGACCTCGGAAAAAGAATAGAGGCAAAGATCGAAGATAAAACCCCAGGAAAACAACTAAATGAAGTGAGATAGGCAACCTTTCAGAAAAAGAATTCAGAATAATGATAGTGAAGATGATCCAGGACCTCGGAAAAAGAATAGAGGCAAAGATCGAGAAGGTGCAAGAAATGTTTAACAAAGATCCAGAAGAATTAAAGAACAAACAAGCAGAGATGAACAATACAATAACTGAAATGACAACTACACTAGAAGGAATCAATAGCGGAATAACTGAGGCAGGAGAACGGATAAGTGACCTGGTAAACAGAATGGTGGAATTCACTGCTGTGGAACAGAATAAAGAAAAAAGAATGAAAAGAAATGAAGACAGCCTAAGAAACCTCTGGGAAGACGTTAAATGGAACAATATTCGCATCATAGGGGTCCCAGAAGGAGAAGAGAGAGAGAAAGGACCCAAGAAAATATTTGAAGAGATTATAGTCGAAAACTTCCCTAACATGGGAAAGGAAATAGCCACCCAAGTCCAGGAAGCGCAGAGAGTCCCATACAGGATAAACCCAAGGAGAAACACGCCGAGACACATAGTAATCAAATTGGAAAAAATGAAAGACAAAGAAAAATTATTGAAAGCAGCAAGGGAAAAACGACAAATAACATACAAGGGAATTCCCATAAGGT
>NC_041218.1:34058665-34060741 GCF_002837175.3 Physeter macrocephalus
GACAGTAACACAATAATAGTGGGGGACTTTAACACCTCAATTACACCAATGGACAGATCATCCAAACAGAAAAATAATAAGGAAACACAAGCTTTAAATGACACAATAGACCAGATAGATTTAATTGATAATTATAGGACATTCCATCCAAAAACAGCAGATTACATTTTCTTCTCAAGTGCGCACAGAACATTCTCCAGGATAGATCACATCTTGGGTCACAAATCAAGCCTCAGTAAATTTAAGAAAATTGAAATAATATCAAGCATCTTTTCTGACCAGAATGCTATGAGATTAGAAATGAATGACAGGGAAAAAAATGTATAAAACACAAACACATGGAGGCTAAACAATACGTTACTAAGTAACCAAGAGATCACTGAATAAATCAAAGAGGATATCAAAAAATACCTAGAGACAAATGACAATGAAAACACGACGATCCAAAACCTATGGTATAAAGCAAAAGCAGTTCTAAGAGGGAAGTTTATAGCTATACAAGCCTACCTCAAGAAACAAGAAAATTCTCAAAAAACAATCTAAAGTTACACCTAATGGAACTAGAGAAAGAAGAACAAACAAAACCCAAAGTTAGCAGAAGGAAAGAAATCATAAAGATCAGAGCAGAAATAAATGAAATAGAAACAAAGAAAACAATAGCAAAGATCAATAAAACTAAAAGCTGGTTCTTTGAGAAGATAAACAAAATTGATAAACCATTAGCTAGAATCATCAAGAAAAAGAGGAAGAGGACTCACATCAAAAAAATTAGAAATGAAAAAGGAAAGTTACAACAGACACCGCAGAAATACAGAGCATCCTAAGAGACTACTACAAGCAACTCTATGCCAATAAAATGGACAACCTGGAAGAAATGGACAAATTCTTAGAAAGTTATAACCTTCCAAGACTGAACCAGGAAGAAATAGAAAATATGAACAGGCCAATCACAAGTAATGAAATTGAAACTGTGATTAAAAATCTTCCAACAGGGGGCTTCCCTGGTGGCTCAGTGGTTGAGAGTCCTCCTGCCGATGCAGGGGACACGGGTTTGTGCCCTGGTCTGGGAAGATCCCATATGCCGCGGAGCGCCTGGGCCCGTGAGCCATGGCTGCTGAGCCTGCGCATCCAGAGCCTGTGCTCCGCAATGGGAGAGGCCACAACAGTGAGAGGCCCGCTACTGAAAAAAAAAAAAAAAAATCTTCCAACAAACAAAAGTTCAGTACCAGATGGCCTCACAGGTGAAGTCTATCAAACATTTAGAGAAGAGCTAACACCCATCCTTCTCAAACTCTTCCAAAAAATTGCAGAAGAAGGAACACTCCCAAACTCATTCTATAAGGCCACCATCACCCTGATACCAAAACCAGACAATGATACTACAAAAAAGGAAAATTACAGGCCAATATCACTGATGAATATAGATGCAAAAATCCTCAACAAAATACTAGCAAACAGAATCCAACAACACATTAAAAGTATTATACACCATGATCAAGTGGGATTTATCCCAGCGATGCAAGGATTCTTCAATATACGCAAATCAATCAATGTGATACACCATATTAACAAATTGAAGAATAAAAACCATATGACCATCTCAATAGATGCAGAAAAGGCTTTTGACAGAATTCAACACCCATTTATGATAAGAAACTCTCCAGGAAGTGGGCATACAGGGAACCTACTTCAACATAATAAAGGCCATATACGACAAACCCACAGCAAACATCATTCTCAATGGTGAAAAATTGAAAGCATTTCCTCTAAGATCAGGAAGAAGACAAGGATGTCCACTCTCACCACTATTATTCAACATAGTTTTGGAAGTTTTTGCCATGGCAATCAGAGAAGAAAAAGAAATAGAAGGAATACAAATTGGAAAAGAAGTAAAACTGTAGCTGTTTGCAGATGACATGATACTATACATAGAGAATCCTAAAGATGCCACCAGAAAACTGCTAAAGCTAATCAATGAATTTGGTAAAGTTGCAGGATACAAAATTAATGCACAGAAATCTCTTGCATTCCTGTACACTAATGATGAAAAATCTGAAAGAGAAGTTAAGGAAACAC
>NC_041218.1:34060755-34114815 GCF_002837175.3 Physeter macrocephalus
TATAAGACACTGATGAAAGAAATTAAAGGTGATACCAACAGATGGAGAGATATACCATGTTCTTGGACTGGAAGAATCAATATTGTGAAAATGACTATACTATCCAAAACAATCTACAGATTCAATGCAATACCTATCAAATTACCAATGGCATTTTTTACGAAACTAGAACAAAAAGTCTTAAAATTTGTATGGGGACACAAAAGACCCGGAATAGCCAAAGCAGTCTTGAGGGTAAAAAACAGAGGTGGAGAAATCAGACTCCCTGACTTCAGACTATATTACAAAGCTACAGTAATCAAGACAATATGGTACTGGCCCAAAAACATAAATATAGATCAATGGAACAGGATAGAAAGCCCAGAGATAAACCGATGCACCTATTGTCAACTAATCTGTGACAAAGGAGGCAAGCGTATACAATGGAGAAAAGACAGTCTCTTCAGTAAGTGTTGCTGGGAAAACTGGACAGCTACGTGTAAAAGAATGAAATTAGAATACTCCCTAACACCATACACAAAAAAAACTCCAAATGGATTAGAGACCTAAATGTAAGACTGGGCTCTATAAAACTCTTAGAGGAAACCATAGGAAGAACACTCTTTTTTAAAAAAAAAATATGATTATTTATTTATTTATTTATTTTTGGCTGTGTTGGGTCTTAGTTTCTGTGCGAGGGCTTTCTCTAGTTGCGGCAAGTGGGGGCCACTCTTCATCGCAGTGTGCGGGCCTCTCACTATTGTGGCCTCTCTTGTTGCGGAGCACAGGCTACATACACGCAGGCTCAGCAGTTGTGGCTCACGGGCCTAGCTGCTCCGCGGCATGTGGGATCTTCCCAGACCAGGGCTCGAACCCGTGTCCCCTGCATTGGCAGGCAGATTCTCAACCACTGCGCCACCAGGGAAGCCCCTGGACGAACACTCTTTGACATAAATCACAGCAAGATATCCTTTGATCCACCTCCTAGAGTCATGGAAATTAAAACAAAAATAAACAAATGGGACCTAATGAAACTTAAAAGCTTTGCATAGCAAAGGAAACCATAAACCAGACGAAAAGACAACCCTCAGAATGGGAGAAAATATTTGCAAGTGAATCATCGGACAAAGGATTAATTTCCAAAATATATAAACAGATCATGCAGCTCAATATTAAAATAAACAACCCAATCCAAAAATGGGCAGAAGACCTAAATAGACATTTCTCCAACAAAAGACACATGCACTCCAATGTTCATTGCAGCACTATTTACAATAGCTAGGTCATGGAAGCAACCTAAAGACTGTCATACAGAGTGAAGTAAGTCAGAAAGAGAAAAACAAATCTCATATATTAACACATATATGTGGAACCTAGAAAATGGTACAGATGAACTGGTTTGCCGAGCAGAAATTGAGGCACAGAAGTAGAGAAAAAACATATGGACACCAAGAGGGGAAAGCGGCAGGAGGCGGGGGTTGTGGTGCGTTGAATTGGGAGATTGGGATTGACATGTATACACTGATGTGTATAAAATGGATGACTAATAAGGAAAAAAAAACATTAAAAAAAATAAATTGGTAGACTGAGTAAAGCAGATTGCTCTCTCTAATGTGGGTGGGCCTCATCCAATCAGTTGAAGGACTGAATAGAACAAAAAGACTGATCCTTTCCTGAGTAAGAGAGAATTCCTCCTGCCTGACTTCTTTTGTACTGGAACATTGGTTTTGTCCTGCCTTTGAACTCAAAGTGAAACATCAACTTTTCCTGGGTCTCAGCCTGCCAACTTTTGGACTATAACTACACCATCAGTTTTCCTGGGTCTCCAGCTTGTTGACTTACCCTGCAGACCTTGAGACTTTTTAGCTTCCTTAACTTGTATGGACCAGTTTCTTACTCCTTAATCTCTCTCTCTCTTTCTCTATATGTAGTTTCCTAATATATTCATATATGTATATTTCATATATGTATTTCCTATTGGTTCTGTTTCTATGGAGCACACTGACTAATACAGAAGCTTTTAATGTAAACTTAGCCAAGGCCAAAATAAATTATTTCTGAAATGTGCATCTTAAAAAATTCTAGTTAAGAAATGGCAAAAATTCAAAGCAAAGCCCCCTCCCGGAATGTATCATTTACCGATGGAGAAAGTTAATATCTATCACATAAAGTTGTTGGGAGCTCAAATTAGATGACATAAAACAAAACATTGAGTAAACTGCTAAGCAAATATTTCTTATTTATTTATTTATTTGTGGTACATGGGCCTCTCACTGTTGTGGCCTCTCCCGCTGCGGAGCACAGGCTCTGGACGCGCAGGCTCAGCGGCCATGGCTCACGGGCCCAGCCGCTCCACGGCATGTGGGATCTTCCCGGACTGGGGCACGAACCTGTGTCCCCTGCATCGGCAGGCGGACTCTAAACCACTGCACCACCAGGGAAGCCCCCAAATATTTCTTATTAATTATAACTTTCACCTGAAGTAACTCATGAATGTTGATGGCCTTAGAAGAAAGAGCCCAACTAAATGACTTTGTAATAGTTGAAAAGTGGAAGACCACCACCCCCAAAAACATACTACAAATATGTACACACACCATGAATATGCTCATTATACACACACACACACACACACACACACACACACACACACAGACACCACAGAAGTCAACACATACAGATGTGTTTTGAGGAAAAATAATAAAGCTGACAAACTGTTAAACATTTTTATTGTGCAGACTTATAACTTTACAAGACATGCAGGATAAAAAAGTGTAAAATATCAGTAAGCATATAAAATTTCAGCAATCTTTTGGACCAGCACTTGATTTGTACAAGGGAATAAGCATCTATATAGAACAGACATGTCTTGGGATACACAGTTTACAGATTGAATCACAAAGCAATTTCCCAAGTGATTTTCCTCATATAAAGATAAAAATATCTTTGCACTTAAAAATTATTCAGTATAGTACATTTTCAGTTATGTACACAGTTTAAAAGTAAAACTATGTCCATGCCAGTGTCTGTTTTAAATGCAAAAAACCTAAGTAAGTAACAGGTTGGCAATTAAAGTGTCAGGAAAACTGGAGGAGGCCAAAAAACAAACAAACAAACAAAAACAAGCAGAATTCCAACAGGTGTATGGAAATAAAAATAAAAGCATAACTGAAGGTTAAAAATAAAGTCCCCCTGGGAAGAATCTTAATACGAGCAGGAGGAATAAAAAGCTTTTCGATGTACCAGGCAGCTTTCTGTATGACTCAGGTTTACAGGTAAAATTCCTCAGTTTGAGTTCAGAAGAATTTGAATTTATTCCAGCAAAATTACCTCAATCTTTTATTACTGCCTCCTCCCCCATCTTCTCTCTGAGCAAAGTGATGCTTGGATTAGGTCCAAAGCTCCTGGCAGGGGGAGGGGCCATGTGTCACAGCATTACAGACAGTTGCAAGTGCTTTACTTTGAAGGGGTCACATTTGCAACAACTCTGACAGTCTTACACAATGGCCTCCATTTTATGAGCCCTTCCCCGGAGGCCCACTGATCAGCTGAAAAGGGAACACAATGTTCAGCCACTAAACCACCCCAGTGATGGATTAGTTTGGAGTCAGGAAAGCGTGATTATTCTTGAAAATAAACGAAGCTGAATAGACATGCTGACCTCATTCAGCTGGTGAGAGACAGGGAAAGTTGGCTTCTACTCCTGCCAGCCCAGAGAGGGCTTGGCCCCATTTATCCACCTTAATTTGTTTAATGGGGCTGATGTGGACCATACTCGATATGGGTAAAGATGTTGTGTCATCAAGTGCAGACATGAACTTCATGTGATTCTGTATCTCAGAGTCAGAAACAAGTGTGAAGAACTAGGTAATGGATTTTTCTAATTTTGGTCTTCAGGGAGGCTGCTGACCTAATGAAAGTTGATGAGGTGGACCCTATTTGAAAAGGAAAACCTGAAGAACAGGAAGGCACTTAGGTGTCACCATCTATATAACAAATATTCAGGCATAGAAAGTATCCCAGGTTAACATTTCAAGAGAGTAAGGCATTAGTCAGATCATGTGCAGATTATATTTTCTAACTTGATAAAGATCACTAGATTCCACTGGATCATTAAAGTGAATGGCAGCAATTCACTAACAATTCAGAGGGAAGAGTTGGTTGAAAACTGCCCACATACCTGTACACTCAATGGCAATAGCCTGGAATTCTTCCCTTACCATAAAATGATCAATATTTTAGAATAGGCAGTTGAGGTTGTTTAGTTCTTTTTTCTTTCCTCCTCAGTTCTTCACATTTCTCTCAAATTATCTTTCAACGATAGGTTCATATCTCAGCCAATAAAACAATGATCCAAATGTAAGGAAAATATTTTAAATGTGTTTTAAAAATTCATACCACCCCAAAAATAGAAGAAATAGCTCAGAAGAGACAAATAATAGTTATGAAAACTGAGTGATTTCTTTGCTCTGAACCAAGAAAATTCATTCATATATTGTTGCTAGCAACTTGAAACTTGAAATTGGCACCAAGAAAATTAAAAGTGAAAAAAAGAATCGGATATACTTCTATCCTTGAAATGTCATTTATATTTCTTTCTGCGTGTTGATGTGGATATTGCTGAATATTTTGCCAATAGACTCAAATAGCGGGTCACAGAAGGTGTGGACGTAGATGGAATAGACACGGCTGATGCACTGAATCTCAATCAAGAAACTCTTAATGCACGGTACAACTGCCCAGATGTGCAGAAAAGAGAGAATGGCAAAGTAAATGCCCCAGATGAGTGCCATTGGGATGCCAAAGAGGGCAGACAGCAAACGGTAAAACCAGTACTTCGTCACAGTGAAGGTGGTGAAGCTGGCCTTCCAGATGCCATCGAAACTGTGTGTCCCTTCTGGTTCTGCAATCACATCTTCAAAATCAATCTAAAAGGAAGAAGTGACAGAACATGAACATGAAATAGAAGAAAAAAAGAAAAAAAACCATTTCTGAGTATGCAGAAATATATATTAGCTTTTATGTACAGGTTCTGTGTAAGATGCTAAAAGGCACCCAGCAGCATAAGCCTCACTTGGAATTTGCAGGAAATTCAGAGATTTGGGCCCCACAAAAATCCCTAGGAGTGGCATCAAGGAGATTTTCTAACATGTCCTCCAGGTGCTTCTTTGCTGTGTGAAAGGTTGAAAACTGCTGCTCTGAGGGAAACTAAATGGATATGATAAAATTCCTGCCTTCAAGTAAAACCCAGCAACATGGATAAGTATACATGGCGCTCAATAAAATGTAAATGACATGACCTAAGTTAATTGACTCCAAGACAACTACACACACAATGTTAAGGGGTAGTTAGTTCATAACTGATTATCAACTCTTCAAACACTCAACTGGTAGAATATCTTCAGGAAATTAGATCATTGTGAGCTCTGAGGATTCAAGAAGTCTTCATGGGGTGGCGGAACTTGAGCAGGAATTGGAAAATGGGGTATGATTTGTAAAGGAAGGAAGAAGGGATCTTGAAAATGCAGTGAGCAAGGCCCCAGGAACAAGGAAGGATGATACAGTGAGTGTCACAGGCAGACAGACCTGTGTGGCCACGGCTGGAAAGATGGGTTGAGGCCAGATTCAATTTTATTTTACATACAGTAGGGGTCTATTGAAGATGTTGGAGCAGAGGAATGCAGCCACAATCAATGCAGTCATTTATCAACATTAATTTGATATCAGTGTCCAGCCTGAGAAAAAAATGAAAAGAGACTCAAGGCAGAGAGATTCTTGCTGTATCCCAAGTTTGAGATGGTAGGGCCAAAACTGGAATAGGCCATGAAAAAGAAAAAAGAAAAGAATAAATAATGAATTTCAGGATGTTAAAGGAAGAATCCACAGGACTTAATTACTTCAAGGATATGGAGAGAGAAAAGCCTAAGACGAGCTTTGAGCTTTGAGCTTCAGGTTTTCCTGCTAGAGAGAGCAGAGGTGACATTAAAAGCAAGAAGAAAATTAGGAAGGCAGTTAAGAAAATGTTAAGAGAGAACTTAATTTTTGAATTGAGCAAACAGTAAGGTTTTGAATAAGGACAGATGCAAACATCAGTGGTCCACACCTGTACTAGTCCCTTTTCGTGGCCACTAGGAAGTAACCAAATGAGTTTGCGGTCACATAGCACTTAACAGTTACCAAGTGCTTCTACATGCATTGTCCCCATGTGATCTGGGGTTTCAAACCAATCTGGGAAGATAGGTTGTCATTTTACAAAAGAAGATACTTAGGTTTAGAGAGGTGAAGGTGACTTGCTAAAGTCAAACACAAAGCAATGGTGGGGACAGAATGCAAACTTGGCCCCTTTCCCAAATAGCGTTCTCTCCCACAGTTTGTGTTCACTTAAGCAATTAATTCCCAGGAGCTTTTATCCCTCTGGAAGGATTATATAGACTAAACTGAAGCATAGGGTGAAAAAATTACCACCAAAAGAATAGGACAGAGCCAGCTTAACTGCTTGGTGGTGGCAGCTATATGAAGGGATCTAATGTAGTTTGAAATCCAAACAAGTTGATGACTGCTAGCAGCAATCCAGCTAATCTCAGGATTAGGGAATTAGGACTTGGGTGACTCCATGGAGCCTCTCAGTGCCAAGGAGCCACTTTTTATTCAACACAATAAAACCTCTTTCGTAAAAAGTACAGAATACTTACCAATAGTTAAGGTTTATTTTCTAGAACATTCTGTTTCTTGATCTGTTGTCCAATGTCCTAAGAATATGTAATATATAAAAATGGTATGTCCACAATTATCTAAATGAAGTTAAGTAAATTTATTGTTGTTCTAATGTTTTCTTTCTTCATTTAGATCTAGACTCAGAAGTAAACATTTACTTGTGTGTTTTCAAAGGCTGTTCTAAATATGGGGCAAGTCAGATCAGTCCTTTAATGAAGTTTCTTTGCAGTTTACTTGTCTACTGTGGGGTTTTGCTCGGATAGTGCATTTTTCTAGAGCTATTAAAAATAAAGCCCTGTTGTTTTCCTTCATTCAACTGAAAGGTACTCTAAGAATTTTATTTTTTAAAGATGACCTTATTTTGTAAGAGGATTTGGTGAAGTCAGAATGAATGCACTAGAGCAGGTGTTCTTAATCTGAGTCAAAGGATGGGCAGTGTTGGTCCATGAATGCCCTGAAGTGGGTGCATACATTTTGAGTGTGCAATAGAAAAGGGTCCATTGCTTTTTATTAGAAAATAGTCTATTACCAAAGAAGGCTGGTAAGCACTTTATGGGAACAGAGGATTCCTGTCTCTTTACAGAACAGAATTTAAGCACATCTGCCTAGAGATTCTTTTCCAAGGGAATGGATAGTTACTAACATTTGTTGATTGGCTATCATGATCAAACATTGTTCTCATTTAACTTACAGCAACTCTGTAATTTATTATTCCCATTTCATAGAAAAATGTAAGGTTTAATAAGTTGTCCAGGTAAATAAGAGGTGGATTTGAATTTCTAATCTGGTTTGAAAGATACCGACTCTTTCTTCAATACCACATTGCTTAAAAAAATATTTTTCAAATTTTCTCTAAGACAGTTATAGTATTTCATAATTAAAAGGTACATTAACAAAAAAGAGTTTACTGAATTTAACCCTCTGTTAACTGTAAGAATTCCCACAGTGTGGTCTCTGAGGACCGTGTTACGATGAGGTCATACACATATATACACAATTGGTCCTTAGTGAAGATCTGTGAACATATGCATGTGTGTAAGATATCTCAATGATAAGTTAATTTTTCTAAACATAAATATAAATGCTTTTTTCAGTGAACATTTTGGAAATTCTTAAGCTTTATTTTACCTTGCTTTGATTATTTCAAAGCAAGTTTAGTGCTTTTCTAGTGCTTTCCAGAAACTGCAGTGAGCATGATTTATTTATTCTCAAATATCCAAGTAAATTTAGAGCAGGTCTCCAGGGGTGGACAGCAACATGACAAAACTAACATGTTATATAAATATATTCAGTTAGTTGCTGCTTTAGTCTTAAAAACTTTAAGTGGCTTAAAATAATATTAAAAGGAGAGCCAATTAGATGCAGCTGAGAAAAAAAATAAGGCCGGTTAAGGAAACACAATGAAGCCAGAAATAATGTTTAGTTTCTCTCCACCTCCATTTCTGCTGCAGTAATAGTAATAGGTTTTTGTGAGGAGAACATGAGAAAATTTATGCAAAGTGCTTAGCATGGGGATAGAGCATTGCAATACAGTAAATGCTTAATAAACAGCATTTAAAAATTACTTGCTCTGGGTGACTAAGCTTTTTAATTGCAATAAGAGAAACTATCAGCTGCAAAGTATATGGTGGCTGTGAATTCAAACCTCATCAATGCTTCAAAAGAAGTAACTTCCATCTATAATCATCTTTACCACAACCCTCTGAGATGCATGCTGTTATTCTCATTTTACATATGAGGCTACTGTGGGAGGTTAAGAAATTACCCAAGGTCACAAGGATGATAAGTGGCAAAACTGGAACTTGTCCTACTCCAAGTTTGACCTTTTTTTGCTTATGTATCCCTAGGACTATAAGCTCTTCCAGTAGCCTTATTCACTTAATTTTCACCCATATAGATATGCTTTCTAAAACATTCACGTTTTGATTATTAAAGGAATTACTCTTGTTAATGTTTCCATTTTAAGTTAGGACATCTAGTAACTAGGATGTTTTGCATTTTTGGTACTGATTGAATTTCCATGGCCCTGAACATTATGTTCTCACAATCCTGGGCACCTAGCCAAGGACTCTCTCTAATTGTCAGATAAGGAAACTGAGGCACGATTTAAATGGGCCAGACATTCTCAAGGTCCCAAGTGAATCAGTGGAAAGGCTGAACTTAGAACTGTAACTTCCTGATTCCCAGGCCTAGGTCCAGGCCTGCCCTCCACACAATTTCCCTAGGAACTTACATCTCTCTCCCCAGGTCCCTTCTCTGCCTACCCCATTCATATCTCTAGGTCTCCTGTAAGTCTCTCACTGTCTTCTAAGACATAGACTTGAAATGTATCTCTGTGTGAGGTTAGGAGAAATGTCCTTTTCTCAACACTACTACAGATATTTCTGTACATTTATCTAGGGTGAAGAAAACTGGAGGGAATATTTTGAAAAATATCCTCATTGTACATTTTGATATGTATTCATAATGCACTGAACCCAACAAAGTTCTGTTAGTAATCAGTCATTCCATCTAAAGGTAGTTCACAATTCAATCAATCAAAGCATAATTGCTTTAGCAGATTCAAAGGCATTTAAAGCTGAAGGGATCCTTAAAGAAAAGGAGTCCCATTTGAGATAGAGAAATCGAAGGGCAAAGCTGTCAGATGACTGGATCAAGAATACTTTCCCACTTAATGGCAGGCACAGGATTGGAATTCAGACTTAGAAACTCTCCTAGGCTCTTCCACAGCTGTCTGCTGTCACCACACATCCTCAATCATCTGGATGCTACATTCCGTAGTCAATGTAAAAGGCAGCTAGGCTTGTATGTGAATTTGAACATCATTGAATGAATGATGATGCCTGTTTCTGACAATCCCCAGTGTGCTCATCTTTCACATGCATCATCGGTTTGATTTATCCCTTATCAAAGCTGTCACTCTGGCCTCCCATTCCCTCAGGGACATACTCCTCTTATCCCTCTATAGGAGGGCAGGTCTTGCTCAGAGCAGAACTTTATCTGCTCACCTAGATTTGGAGCAGAACAGCAGTTAGAGATTTGCTTTTAAACAAACATAAAAACCAAGACATGCAGGTGCCATTTAGTTTCTTAGAATGGGATGCCTCAGATGAGGTTGAGCAGATTCTCCAAGAACTGATTTTCTGTTCTGTAATCTATGGAACAAGTTGCGCCTCTGGCCCGAATCATTATGCAGACTGCAAGACCAAAGGCATAAATGTGCTTCAGTGATATTTCTGTGTCTTAATAGATGCTTTATAAGGAGTCAACAGTTTATATAACTAGATTTTCATAAATGACATTAAATACTTTTGTGCAACATTGACTTATGATGCTATAATTTCGGAAACATAAGTTAACAAATAGCTATCAGCAGATGTCAAGAAAAGCAATCTGTCTCATTGTGTTTTAATAATAGCTGGCTAATACAGTAAGTCTCAGAAAATTTCATCTTGTTAAATGTATGCAATGGAAATATTTAAAAAACATTTTATATGTACACAGGATTAAAAAACCATGGGGTCATTTTTTGTCTCAAAATTTGGACATTTTATTTATGAATAAGGAATTTTCAAGAAGGAAACTTTAAGTATATTTGAGATTTAATAAGCAATGATGCTTGCCTTGTCTGTTTCTGTGGGAAAATATCTTTTTAGACTTTTGTGAAAATTGTGAAAAAAATCACAAAATTGTCATTGTATTGGATACATGGAGCACATAAATAATAACAAACAAGATGTTTACAGAAGACGTGTGTTGCCTGCTCTAAATCCACAGTCCCACTTCTCTGCCAAGTGAATCTTAGTTTATTCAGGTCTTGGAAATAATTCTTTTATCTCAGAGTTAAGTTATAGTTGGTTTAGACTTGCCAGAGTAATCTTAGTCTCCTTGGTGAGTGGTCAGTTTAGAGTAGACATGTGACCCAATTCTGACCAATGAGATCTAAGTAGAAGTCTGCTGGGCAAGACTTCCAGGAAAGCTTTATCTTCCTTATGAAAAGAAACAGAGGTATATGGTGTGGCCCTTTGCCCCTTTCATCCTACTTAGAAAATGATATATTGCCTTAGTGTAGAGAAGTCATCTTGTGACCATGAGGTGACATGTATAATTAAAAGACCAAGAGAATAGAAGATGCTGCTTTTACTATTACCAAACTACTGAAACAATGCCAGTAGCTGTCTGCCTCTAGACTTCTCCTTATGCTCTTATTTTTAAGCCACAGCTCTTCAGATTTTCTATTACCTATAGCAGAGAGCATTCTTAAGTGATATAGTAACTAACACTCTTTCCTGTTGGTTGGCATAGTAGGTGTACAGCTCCTCATCTAGAAACCTGAATTCAATTAATAACCTCAAAATATCTTTTCAACACTACTACACTCTACCCCCAGAATGTACTCCTTAACCTGTATCAGAAGAGTTTGTTTTACATTAACATTTAGTTTTAGCAAAGTGTAAGTAGGATGATAAATTGACTATGAAAAGCAAATTCATGTATTCTGTGATAGCATCTAAGATGACTCCCAGTGATCCCCCCTCCCCCATTTCTTGGTATTCATGCTTTGTGTAACACCCTCCCCTTTGGTGTGGACTGGATTTATTGATTTGTTTCTAAACAGTAAAATGTGGTAAAAGTGATGGGGTCGTCACTTCCAAGATTAGGTTACAAAAGACCATGGCATCATCTTGCTTCCTTTCTTGCTCTCTTGCTTGCTTGCTCTGCTGGAAGCCAGCTACCATGTTGTGAGCGGCCCTATGGAGAGGTCTGTGTGGAAGTTAACTGAGGGAGAACTCTAGCCAACAGCCACTGAAAAACTGAGTCCTCAATCCAGCAGCCTGGGAGGAACTGAATCCTACCATTGGCCATGCGATGAGCTTGGAAATGGGTCTTCTCCTAGTTGGGCTCTGAGATGACTCCAGCCCTGACACCTGGACTGCAGCCTGTGAGAGGCCCTGAACCAGAACTACTCAGCTAAGTCACACTTGGATTTCTGACACACTGTTAGGTGGTAAATATTTGTTGTTCTAAGCTACTAAATTTGGGGGTCATTGGTTATGCAGCTAGAGCTGACTAAAACAAACCATCTTTATTTTGATGATCATGTTTTATTTTCTATTACATTGCTCTTTTTTCTGTTAGATAATTCAATTTTTAAGCTTATAGAAAAATGTATATAAATATCCTGGAATTCGGTCCTGGAGCAAAGTATAGAAATATATGAGAAGGAAATGCAGCATTTTCAACTTTCTACAATTCATATCAAACTGAATATTAGAAAAGTTTTAGGCAATTGATAGTGCTATCCGCGCATATCCGTAAAGTGCTTGGCTTTCTACCCAGATATGCACCAAAGACTAAGAGCCAGCTCCACCTAGAACACACATCACTGAATCTTGACTTCTGAATATATTGTCTTGAATGCACCAGCATGGGGTAGTGTTGTAAAAGAATCAACTGGAGGGAGGATGCTTGTTAAAATGCAGATGCTCAGGCCCATTTCAGACTCAGATCACACTCTCTGGGTTGGGACCTGGGGAATCTTATGCAAAAGACTGAACTACCGAATGACACACCCATTTGGATTTAGTGACAACTTCTTTTTGTTGACGATACTCTTTCCCCTCCATGCTTGGAAGCCCTAGTCTGCTTCCTGCGTCTTTCTGGAAACTCCTCATGTGCTGGCTGGCATCTGGAAGTTGATGGATAATGAATGAATGGAAATTCTCTTGAAAAGCTTTTCCTAATTGAAACCTATAAATATTTATTATTGGACAAGGATGAATGACTACTATTTATTATGAAAAACACAAAAACTGGCAATCAAAATCCTGATTTATTTTTCATGACTCTAAACCCAGTATAAACAAATGCATGTTTTAAAAATCAAATACGTACTTCTAAAATCCTAACACATGAACCAAACCCACACATACAGAAGGAGGGTTGAGACTAATTTCAAACTCCCCTCAGTGTTCTCACACATATTTCCAACATGTTGAACAGCCTTTGAAGTCAGTGGAATGAATGTTGTCCATGAGTGTGTGGGTGTAGAGAGGGCTGAGAACTAGCACAATTAAATGTTACCAGAACACAGGAACTTTGCTCTAATGCCTATGTGTTTTCTCAGGGGCAAGGGCAAAATACCCGTTTGTTTACTGGGCTGAACTAGCACCACTGCAGGAGAAAAGCTGCAGTGTTCTTGCAGCCCCGACTGAAAAGAAGAGGCCTGGACTGTATCCTTAATGCTCATGATTGCTTGGATTTCCAGAGGATCCACACACAGTCCTAGGAAAAATGTAAACCTGGGGTGGGAACACTGAAGTGTTTTTGGGCTTATTTGGGGTGGCAGGTGCTAGGCAACTTCACCTTGTAGGAGAGCACAGGATTGCCTGAAGGGAGAGGGCTGCATTACTAACCAGGGTTTCAAGCTGGAAGAGGACAGAAAGGTAGGTATATACCTACCTCTGAGTGAGAGAAGAGGGCTGGGTGTAGAAAGAGGGGTGCAGAGGGGACCTGCAGTCCCTGGCCTGGGCCTCTAGCTGGGACCCTTGAGTGTCTCCCTTTGGATTGACCTCCCTGTTGTTGCTTCTCAGACATTACAGAGACCTCAGAATAATGATATTGTATACATATAGTGTCCTATTTCACTCATCTGCTTCTCTTCACAAACTTGTGAAGTTCTAGGTTATCTTCATAACAAAAGTGGAAAATAGTCTTTTATTTCCCCAATAAGGAAAGGTCACTTAACTAATAAATGAATGGACCAAACCAGGACCTAGGGCAGGTCTGTATCTGTTGTACCCATCTTGGTATCCTCCACAATTCCTAGTAGTACTATGCACACATTAATTAGTAAATCTTACTTCAATATGTATAATATTTTAAAGGAGCTATAAATGTCCATTGAAAGAATGTAGGCATACATTAACTATCATATTATCTACTATGAATTCTTTTCTGATTTCACAAGTGCACATTTATCGATATTTTTGGTATCCCATTTTATTAAAAGAGATATTCTCTTCGCCATAGCTCTATAATACCACGATCTGATCAAAATGAAGTGTAGGGCTGGTTATCATTTAAGTTACTTGAATGGCATGGAAAGCCTACAGAGGAGGGGGCAATTCAAACTCAGAAGTCTTCAGCTTTAAGGAAGAATGATTTAGAAAATATTGATTAAAGCATGTTGTTGCTTGGTTGGGTTTTGCCTCAATGATCTGAATAACTACAGTTGTGTAGATCTGGCCCCAAAGCAGGGGGCACGCACTGGAGTATGTTGAGGAGGGGAAGTAGGGGTAGAAGCAGAAGTAGCAGCCCAGCTCTTCGGGGGATCAGTAGAGCACACCAGTGGGGAAGAGATAGAGTGAGGAGAGTGAATTTGTTCTTTGGTGTCTCTAGTCTCCAGTTTTCCTCATGTTTTCCTCTGTGTGTGTGTGTGTGTGTGTGTGTGTGTGTGTGTGTGTGTGTGTGTGTGTTTCCCCAGTGCAGGAGGCCTACATTGTAATTTGTACTTTAGAATGAATTTGGGTGACTATGTTCTCTTTCCTGGCAGGGTTATAGGGTGATGCACAGAGCAAGGCAGAGCATCATCTCCAACTGTCCTTTATTGTGTCATTAATGGACTTAGGGCATGAGTGTGGCAGATATATTCTGAGGCAGGAGAGTTGTACAGAGGTTTTGGAAAAGCAATGACATACAATATAGAGTACTATATGGCCTCAATTGGTTCATCACATCCTGTATGTGAGGACCTTCAAGGCAGGTGTTATTTCCCCCATTTTACAGACCAGGAACCTGAGTCTCAGGGAGGTTGTAATCAGTGACTGAACTAAACGCAGGACTTAGGTCTCTTGGATCCTCCATCACACAACTCTCTTTAACCCCACACCAGTCCTTATTCTGCTTCTGAAGCCCTGCTCAATCAGAGTCACGTAGGAATTTCTGAATCCACATGCTCGGGTTGCTCTCCCTTGCCTGCAACCATGCTTCCCATCCAAACTAGCAGAAAATGCTGCCCTGACTCAGCATAACCATTTCTACCAGGACAGGGCATGTGAATTCAAGCCAGAGGATGTGGCTGGCCTCCTTCTGCTGTCAAACCTCCATGCTCAGCATTACCCTCACTCTCCAGCAACCAAGCTCTTCTGTGGTCAGGACCCCCTGAGTCATTGACCATTGGTTACGAGGGTCCCCATTGCCTTGTCACCTCTCTGTGGCTTTTTCTGGTTTACCATAACATTGTACCTTTCCCTATTCCATTCCTGTGGGGCCAGTGGTTCTCAAACATTAGTCCACTCATTTCTTTGTTAAAATGCAGATTTCTGGGCGCTGAGATTCTGAATCGGTTGTGTCTGAGAGTAGGGTCCTGGTGTCTGTACCTCCTCCCTCATTTTGATGCAAGTGGTTATAGGTAAGACACTTTGAGAAAAAAACAACAACTGTCTTAGGCTGTCTTAGCTCTGTGCTAGGTGAGAGGATCTGAAAAATCTAGCACTCAGATCTGAGTGGGCATAATATTAAGTTAGTTACTGTGTTGCTCTCTACTGTTGAAAGGCAATATGGTACCCTGCTTGATAGCATGAGGGCTGCTTTGAATCTCAGCTTTGCTAAGCTACTAAACCTCCCTGTGCCTTAGTTTCTTATCTGTAAATTGTGGGTATAATGGTACATACTTCATAAGATTATTCTGTGTATTAAATGACTTGACTTATGCAAAATATTTGGGACAGTGCCAGGGGCAATGGTCAATACTACATCAGGAGCTTCTGGCCCAGGCACCCAAACCAGGAGAAGTGAGGAAGTGTCAGGGATTTCAGTAACAGTGTTGGGAGGATGGAGGAGCTATTTTGGAACAGGAGAACCTCTTGGCATTCCTGAAATCATTTTGTGCAGGTGAGTGCTTATTTTGCATTCTGCCATTAAGCAAATAAGAAGGATTAGCTCATCTCTTGTATGTGTGTTAGCCTTCTGGAGTTTATTATAAACATGAGGCATACATGCCCTGTGGGAGAAGATGCTCCAGCTGACTGAGTGACTGGATGTGTCTGAAAGTGGCAGCAACACCAAGTAGACAAGACTCTCTTTGCTTTAGATTAACTCCTTTTTGCCTTATTCTTCCTTTCCTTTTGCCTTTCACCTGAAGGCAACCACCAGGTTTCTCCATCTTTTGCTCTTCTTAGGAGAGAGAATAAATGATCCTTGGGTTTGTATTACACTTTGAAAATGTATGTTAAATTTCCCTGCTCTGATAACAAAAGTATACACTCCTAGTTTACATCCTGTTATGCATTGAATTGTGTTCCTCTCAAAAAGATACAATGAAGTCCTAATCCCCAGTACCTCAGAATGTGACCTTATTTGGAGACAGGGTCTTGTAGATATAATTAGGATGAGGTCACACTGGTATAGAGTGGGATCCCCATCTGAGATGGCTGGCATCCTTATAAGTAGATGGTAATGTGAAGACACAAGGAGAAGGCCTTATGATTGATTTGAGTTATGCAGCTGTAAGCCAAGGAATGCCAAAGATTGCCAGAAAACCAGAAGCTAGGGAGAGACAAGGATGGATTCCCCTGCACGTTTCAGAGGGAGCATGGCCCTGCTGACATTTTGATTTTGGATATCCAGACTCCAGAACCATGAGACTGTAAATTTCTATTGCTTTAAGCCACCTAGTTTGTGATACTTTTTAAGGCATCCCTTGGAAACGAATATACATCCTTTTGAAATTGCTAAAAACTGTCCTTGATGATGAGATGATTTGGGGGTTCCAGAGCATTTTCATACCTCCTTGAGTATGCTGTGCACTCTTTCTTCTGGGGATCCCAGTCAGGAACCTAAAACCACATTTGGTGTACCTGGGACCAATTGGCCGTGAGCTTTCTTCAGGAATCTGGAACTATCTCTCCTGTCCACATGGCCTCACATTTTCATTATTACAAAAAGCACCTAGTTTCAGGTGGCTTGGTACAAAGCAGGCTACATATCTTTTGATTCCTTTTTTTTTAATCTTCAGGCTTCTGCTATTGATTTGGTGGCACTTGTTGATGTTGAGTGTTACCAAACAAGTGACATGGAACAGTGCACAGTGTAAAAATAGGCCAAGCAAGGGCCAGTGATAGGAGCACTGAGACCAGAGCATTGAACTTGAACAGGGAGGAGCCATACCTTGGGGGCGCTTATGTTTGTCATCGTTGAGGAGAAATAACTGCAGCTCATCAAAGTGTTGGAAGCTTACTTCTCAAATAGAAAGTCCTGTATTGTTTAATGCATGGAAATCTTATTTTATCCAAACATACAATGATAAGGATTCATCCAGAGGTCTCACTTTCTCACAAAACTCTGTGTTTACACTTGGGAGTTTGTTATTCTTTAAACTTCTGGGCATGTCATGGGAAAAATATGAATGATCACTGCACTAAAGAAAATAAAAGCTCTTTCCATTCTATCAAAGACATAAGAGACGGAAATGTCTTCACTGTTTTCAAGCTACCCATTGGTTCACATAGACATTTGTTTGAACCAGAGCTTTTTAAACACTCTTAACTTTTTTTCAGTTTCTACAACTCACTTCCTGATGGCAGAGGTTGTTTCCTACCATTCACTTAAGTCAAACTAGTGTTACTAATAGTTTTCTTCTTACCTCACTGCTTGAATATTTTTCCCTCCAGTGCTTTAGGTCTGTTTATTAAACAAATAGAAAATTAATGAAATAAATCTCTGTAGGTTTGAACATTGCTTGGCTAGTGAGGAAAAGGATTTACACTAGGTTCCTTGTAAGGTCTAAGCAAGGATAAGACACAGCTCCCAAGCTCTACCACAGGGTTACTCCATCTGGGTACTTGTTGGCATTTTGGGCCAGATAATTCCTTGTTGTTAGGGTGAGGGTGCTGTCCTGGGAACTGTAGGGTGATTCTCAACATCTCTGTCCTCTACCCACCAGATGCCAGTAGCACCTCCTAAATTGTGAAAACTAAAAATGTCTCCAGACTTTGCCAAGTGTCCCCTGGGAGGGGGAGCAAAAAATTATCCCTGGTTGCAAACTGGTGCTCTAGAAAATCAGAATACAATTTGATGAGACAGTACCTGAACTTTAGAAACATTTAAAGCCTAGAATGCATGCATATTTATTGCAGGCACTTTTGGTTTACAGTACTGTGGCCTTGTGAGTTCCTTCATTCCTTCATTCAGTAGTTATGAAATACCTACTTTTTGAGGATGGAATAAATGAACCAAGCAAACAGAGCCAGGATAGGGTCTATGAGCTGGCTATGGGTGTCACTGAAAAGGGGACAGTGCAAATAAAATAGACATGGCCTCTGGCTGCTCAAGCTTCCTTTTAGGGTAACAGAGGAAGTTACTTTCTTGCCCCTCCCCAAATCACTAACCTCTTGAATTTAGACCAGACCATTTTTTTCATCCAGCCTACCCCACACCCCACACTTATTTAATGGTTTGATTTTTGTATGTGTGTGAGATTATTTCTGCTACTAGACTGTAAGCTCCCTGGAATGTAGTAGATACTAAATTAATATTTGTTGAATAAATGAATAAATTAGTGAATGCTTCCATTTATTAAGTTATATTTGTCTCTTTCTCCTATTTACAAGAGCACAAACACGATAAAATCTCCTTTAAGAAAGAAAGTTCTGAATGTGTTATTATCTGGCCAGGGGGTGATTGCATTTATTGATTGCATTCTGTTATTCTAACCCAGTCATAGTAATTTTGGTAAAAGAATGATCAAAAGGTGAGTAATGACAGGGAAGACAGATCTATTCAGTTTTTGTTTATCATGAAATTTGGGTTCATACCTACAGATTTAGGTTTAGATTTAAACCTATAGCTTAGCTTAGGCAGCTGATGAGCTCCCTGAGAATGTTCAGGGGGTCTGGAATTCAAACAACTTCATTTTTACTTTCAGATTCATACAGCTGGGGTGCTAAATGATGGGATTAAAATCACATAGGGTCCTAAATTCTGAACTTTATATGGGTCAGAGAGAAACAGACTCTTTATAGCTAGGTAATGGGAAAATATGATTCAAAGTAATAGTGCTTCTGTCCTGTAGTTCTTAGTCCTCTGATCCTGTTGCTCACAGATGGGCTGTTAAAAGAACTTCAGAAATGTGGCCATATGAACTAGGTGAATTTGATAACTCTCAGCACTCAGAAAGTCTGAGCATTTTCTATTTAGCTAGACCTTTTTAAGACCATAGCTCTAACTAAAGTTGCAAATAATTATGTGCTTCTTTGTTATGTGAACTAAGAGAAATTGGCTGGTTACAAAAAAAATAAAAAAACAAAAATTACTGAAAGTTTATAACCAACTTTGGAACTGATTTTCTGATCCATCTTTGAACACAAACAACCAGTTTGGAGGCAAGGGTAATTAAAGGAAAGACTGCAGAGTTCTGAGCCCAAGTGAGAAGGGGAAATGAACTCCAGCTCTTGATCTTCTTCAGGACCAAATATTTATTTACAGTATATTTGCATTCAGCATGCCATCTGTTGATAGCTCAGTATTTCAAAGATGATTTAGTTAAGTGCCACAGCCTTAATATTAAGAGTAAGAATGGCAATTGGTAAAATCTAGGAAGAAGGTAATAAAAATAGTATTGAAGAGGGGGTCCTCCACCATTATCTCTGCATGGACTTTTAGACACGTTTACAGCGTTCCACACTTTTATGAATACTGGTTAACTGGAATCACAGAATTTTAGAAATAAAAGTGACTTAGCGATCTTCTAGTTCAACTTATTGATTGTTAGATGAATAAACTGCTGTCCAAAGGGTCCAAGTGACTTTTCCAAGGCCCAAGGTAACACTTGAGGTCAGTGTCCAAGAGAGATCTGGAATTCAGGTTTCATCTGAGGCTCAGTTTCCCCATCTGCTCTGAGGAGTGATTGGCATCAGTAAAGCACTTCTCAGTGACTTCTCTCTTCTCTGTGCCAGGCCCTGGAGAAGTGTGGGACACCTGCCATCCCTAGGTCCAGTGAAGCTTCCTGTGGCCTCTGCACCATTTGGAGAAAAACCAGTGCATGTTGTCAGCTCCATTCCTAGTATGCCTGAACCATGAACCCAAGTGAAAAAGAGGGATAGGGATGACGTTCTGACACTCTAACCTGCTAATCTTCCTCTTGGGGAGAATAGAAAGAACGAGCAAAGGAAAGGGAAAAACACCAGGACTGAATTACATAAGTGACATGAGATTTATCCCATATACAAAGTCTATCTTATGTAGTTGCTATAGCAGAGTTCCAGAAAGCATTTTTTTTTGTGATAGGAATTTGAGTGATAAATATCATATTCTAATAAAAATTCTAAGGACTCTGCAGGATGAGGACCTAGAGAAGTAATAATTTCCCCACTGTAGCCCTTACAGTCCTGAAAGTTTTGTCATGATACACAGTTTTATTATTTAGAAATTCTGTGAGTCGAAACCAGACTCAATTCCAGCTGTACATTAGCATCACCTGGGGAGCTTTCCAAAGAAAAAAGAATACATAGGCCTGGGCCCCATCCTAGACCAATTCAATCAGAATTTCTAGGGATGGAGTGTGTACAACAGTATTTTTAAATGTTCCCCAGATGATTTGCAGCTAGGGTAAAGGACCACTGGTCTAAAGTCACAAAACAGCCACCCTTTGCAGAAGCCACACTCTCTCATGTGTTTAAATCACAATAGGGATTTATACAAGCTGCAAAATTGTGTGACTATGCAATGTGTAGGAGGGATTGGATGGGCAGGCTTGCCATAAAGATAATGTTTCATACTGACCTTTTGGTACATACAATGCATGCATTTTGCAGTATTCTACTTTCAGATGTTTACCACTTGCATTCTCAACCACTGTTAACACAATGCCACATCAACTCCTCTTTGCCCCCAAACAAATCAGGTATCCTGCAGGAACAGAGGAAAGTGTTCATACATATGCTTGTGCTTAATTATGAGACTGTGTCAGTATTCTTATACACCAAATTGTAACTGTAGAGGTAGAAGGATTTGAGAAGCTACCTAGACAAGTAAGTAATTTAACACACTACTCTTACAAAACAACCTCTTGTGACACATTCCTGGGATTAACCACTCTTATTACTTGGAATTTCTTCTCCCATGTAACCTACCTTTTCTTTTTTTTAAAACTAACCCCTTCCTCCTTTTTCCTTGTCCTGAATGGTGATTGTGTCTGAGCAGTATTTTCCTTGTAAGTCTCATAAGAACCTAGCAGTAACTAAAGGCAGTGTCATTTTATGTTCACTTTCAACTCTTCTAACAAACTGCCAGACAAAACAGTCCCTCCCCAGCCCTACCTGGGTGTTTCTCTTCATCTCTTATCTCCTTCCTTTTGCTCTTCCCTAGGATCTTTCCAGCATCTCTACCTCCCTCATAAGATCAAAACAGATCCTATATTTAATAAGTCTGACCAATAGCAAATAAAGTAGAGAATCTTGTCTGTGACATTTTTTTTTTTTTGGATTACATTCTCCTTTTGATTCCATTCATTGTGCTTCCTTTAAAATATCATTAAATTATTGAGATGTTTAATGTTCATAAACAATTGATAGGCTTAGTTTTGGTCCCCTATTGCTCAAGGGGTATGGAGCATGATGGATTCATTTAAGGGTGTGTTTACAATAGTGATTCTCACCCAGGAGAGCTTGGTCCCTTAGGGACTGTGGAATTATTACAAGCGGTTTCCATATCTGTTGTGTTTACCAAGCATCTTGATTTTCCACATCACAAGCTCCCACAGAAATGACAACCCTCTCCTGATATTTTCTTATTTTTCATATATTTACCTATTTGTTTCCCACTTAATAGCTATACCTTTTATTCCTAGTCTTTTAACATTATCTTACTTTGTATTGGTTTTTATCTTATTTTTATGGGCTATTTGTAATTTGCCAAAAATCACTTTGATGTTATTTTTATTATATATGTTAATAAGGTCATTGTAATTGGTGTCATTTGTAAGTTGAGAGTCCTCTTTAACTTGTTCATTCCAGTCATTGATAAAGTATTAAATGTTCTAGGACTGTGGTCTTGGCTGTATATTAGATATCAGTCACACCTAAAATTCACATTAAACATCATCACACTTTTTTAATGGCAACTTTTTAGTCCTACCTATGCTTAACTGAATAATGACCCTGATTTCCTAAACTTAGCTTATTGATGAGAAAACTCTTTGGGGTCAAATTGACACATCTTACTCTTATCCTTATTATAGTAAATCAACCTCCTATCACAGGAAATGATAGAAAGAAGCATATCTGGAAAAGGAGCTTACAGTCATTTCACTTGGCCCAGACATCAATAATGAAACAAATGATGTCTGACCCCTTCTAGAAACATTTAAGTGTTTTGCTTGTTTTTTGTTTATTCTTCTGAGAAGAGATCTGAGATCTCTGACAGACCACCTATGAAGTACAAAGAAACTTCTATGCTGTTGAAATAGTGGATACCACATCCCAGCTAGTAAAATCTCAGATCTCTCTGTACTTAATATCTAGAAGTACTAAAGCGAAAGAGAAGGAAGAAGAGGCTTGGGTTTCTCAAAGCTGTTGTCTCCTTTAGGCTTTGAGAAAGGTTTTAGATTTTTCTTCAGGACTGTCTCCGGACCTAGTCATTCCTCTGATGTTTGCATTTGTCCAAAGGTATATGGGGAGTCTGACAGGGAGTCCTTCTACCCCTCTCTTGGCAGGGGAGCTCTCATGTGGCCTGAGACCCAACTCTTAGCCTTCATACTTCTGGCCCCAGGGGGCAGTGCCAAGCAGCAGCAATGGCATCTCTTGGCATTCTAGGAATCTGCCTGCCCTGCCTGCCAGATACTTAGGAGATTAGCCTTATTCTGCAGGCCCTGGGAAGTCATCCAGGTGCCTCAGCCTGCTTATTGGAAGGCTCAGGAGAGATGTATCTGTGTCCTCTTCAAACTGGAGATGAAAAAATTCTAAATAATAAATTTATATACATATTAGAGCAAGTTGTCTCTTTACCTTAGTAAATAGAGGGAATGTTTTTGGATTTCTTTCTTAATTATTTGGATATGTTTTTCCTTATAAGGCTTTAAATGTGGCCACTGTAGAGAAAAGGAGCAAAAGAATACACTCAATGACATAATCCTACTGTCTTTTAGCTTACTGAAGACATTCAATTACTTAAAAAAGAAAATTCAGATTCTTTTCAGCAGATTCAATTTGGCATCCATTTTCTTTCTTTTTTTTTTTTAACTAAAGTACATGCATATTTTTATTTATTTGGTCTTTTTGCATGTCCACTTTTCCTCTAGACACGAAGTTTTGTTCTGTTTTGTTTTTTTAACATTTTTATGAGAGTATAATTGCTTTACAATGGTGTGTTAGTTTCTGCTTTATAAAGTGAATCAGTTATACATATATCCCCATCTCTCCTCCCTCTTGCATCTCCCTCCCTCCCACCCTCCCTATCCCACCCCTCTAGGTGGTCACAAACGACCGAGCTGATCTCCCTGTGCTATGCGACTGCTTCCCACTAGCTATCTATTTTACATTTGGTAGTGTATATATGTCCATATATACACTATCACTCTCTCACTTTGTCCCAGCTTACCCTTCCCCCTCCCCGTGTCCTCAAGTCCATTCTCTAGTAGGTCTGCGTCTTTATTCCCGTCTTGCCCCTAGGTTCATGGCCATTTTTTTAAAAGATTCCATATATATGTGTTAGCATACGGTATTTGTTTTTCTCTTTCTGCGGCATGTGGGATCTTCCCAGACAGGGGCACGAACCCATATCCCCTGCATCGGCAGGCAGACTCTCAACTACTGCGCCACCAGGGAAGCCCCTCAATTTCGTTTCTTTTTATGGCTGAGCAATACTCCCATTGTATATATGTGCCACATCTTCTTTATCAATTCATCTGTCGATGGACAGTTAGGTTGCTTCCATGTCCTGGCTATTGTAAATAGAGCTGCAATGAACATTGGGGTACATCACTCTTTTTGAATTATGGTTTTCTCTGGGTATATGACCAGTAGTGGGATTGCTGGGTTGTATGGTATTTCTATTATTAGTTTTTTAAGGAACCTCCATACTGTTCTCCATAGTGGCTTTATCAGTTTACATTCCCACCAACAGTGCAAGAGGGTTCCCTTTTCTCCACACCCTCTCCAGCATTTATTGTTTGTAGATTTTTTGATGATGTTGGCATCCATTTTCTGACAGCAGACTCGGTGTGGGGCCCTGGGTGGGCACTGGGCAGCCACAGTCCTGGGGCCACCAGGGGCCACTGTTCTGTCCTGAAGGACTTGCACACGATGTGGGAAGAGACGAGGGGAGAGAGGCATGGGGATAGAGAAGCAGAATGCTTAGAGGGCTTTGATACATGCTAAAATAGAAACAAAACCAGAATGTGGTGGGAGCCAAGAAAAGAGATGACCACTTCTGATGAGGGCAGTCAGGGAAGGCTGACAGAGGCCCAGATATCTGAGGTGAGCCTTGGTGGATGGCTGTGGTTCTGTCAGGCAGGCTCTGGTGCACAAGGATGCATGGCAGGCTCCATGCATGGTGCAGAGTAAGTGCTTTCTAAATATTTGCTGAATGGCCTTTCTAGGGAGCACCCATCTGAGAATGACTCTCATTCCTACCTTTATAACTAGAATAATAGGCTTACCCAAAATATTTTGGTGAACTGGTGGTTATTAACCATTTTAGACAAACAATTTCTCTCCCTACTAAAAAGCCTGACACTTAAGAACAAGTGAGAAAGAGGGCTCTGTTGATCTAACCAAAATAATTGGCAATGAAATCCAATGAATGCAGTTGCATTTCCTTGACACGTTTTGGTATGCCCACTTCCAGCTATATATTATTATTGCTAATATAGAAAAAAAACAGTGAGCCATGATTGATGGAACATTTTAATTGTTCTTCTGAGAGATTAATGGTACGTTGTAAAAATGCACTGTTCCTTACTTCTGGTATTTGTTTTTGAGAACAAATATGTAGTTATTAGGGAGGAAGTCTCATAGAAACTACTTTCAGGATTAAATAGGCATTTCTCCCACTAGCATAAAACTAGGATTTTTCTCAACTGTTTCCTATTTTTACAATGTATTGCTGTAATGGCACGAATATCTGTAGAAACTGAACAGGCAAATTGAGAACCTTAAATGAAGCTATTAGATGCAAAGTGCCTGTCAGGACCTGCTTCATTTTCTCACACCTAGCCCTCCCTGCACATCCAGGCAGGATCAGCTGCAGCCCAGTAGCTGTGGCCAACCTGGGCAGTCAGGGTGCTTTAAAGACTCAGGTAATTCAACACAAGCCAGCATTGCAGCTTGTCTAGTCCTGAGTGTGTGTTCCACTTCTAATCACTGGGGGGACACATCCCCACTTTGTACCCCACTTCTGTCTTTGGGATTTGACCCTCCCTGCCTTGTTGGGAGCTTACCTAGCTTGCATATTTCTTGAGGTGTGTGGGGTTTTATCTTGGTCTTTATGTTGGTCCTTCCTCCTCCTTTCCCAACTCACCTACCAGGATCTAAAGTCTGACCTTAGAACTGTAGGCCTGTCGCTCCCAAAACAGACCATGTCTGGAATCCCCCTGCCAAATGCTGCTCAGCCACTCTGAGAACACAGTCATGTCTTTCCTCACTATGGAGACACCACTGTCTGCTTGGATCATAATCTATTACAGAGAGGCACTGGAGCACAGTGGTTAAGAACCCTGGTCCTGGGGTCTAATTGTCTGGGTTCAAATTCTGAATGTACCATTTCCTACCTATGAAATCCTGAGCAAATGGTCAGGTCTGAATTTCCTTATCTGCCAGATGAGTATAACTGAAAATGATAGCACCTCCTCAAAGGGCTGTTGGAGGAGTAAGTAAAATAATCTGTGCCAGCAAGCTAGCCTGTAGAAAGTGCTGGAGGAAGCCTTCCATGTCCTGTTTCACTCCCACCTTCACATTTGGCATCCCTTGGTTTGCCCCGTTGCGCTGAAGTTAGCCCTTTCTGTTAGCAGAGGTCATACCTCATCAGGTCACTTCCTGGCCTAAAAACACCTCTGTGGGTTGCTGTGGCCTACAAAGGGGCAGGTGCTCTGGCTGGGCACAGAAGGTCATGCTGATCTGGCTCCTGCTTGTGTTCCTTGCTCTGGCTACACTGACCTGCCACTGGTGCCCAGAATGTGTTAGGTGCCCTCAGGTCTCTGTACCTTTGTTCCTGCCGCTCCCTCTGCTGGCATCCCTTTCCTGCCACACATGCCTAGTGCTCAGCTTTGGAGATTGTTGAGAACTCTGCTTTGTGTCCAACTATAGCACATCCCTAAGTTACAGTGACCTCACTCAGATTTATTTATATATTTGCTTTCCTGATAAACTCTTCGGGGCAGGAGCTGAGAGTTAATACTCAGTCAATGCCTGAACCTGATCGTGTCATCAGACATGACAGCACCGTGCAAAGCAATGGATGTGGGGGGCTCCTGGAGTTGGCACGTGCAAAGCCCAGTCCAGCACAGAGCAGGTGGCAGGGCAGGGAGAAGGGGCCTTGTTGTCCTTTCTTTGTCTTTGCTTTTTTCCTCCCAGTTTCCTACTTTCTCACTACTTGGGTTCAGAAATCAGAATCTTTTTCAGTTCTTCATTATAAATGAGAAACCGTAATTGTGTTTGATGCCTACATCAATGAGATGACCCGGTGTAATCTCTAGATGGAATTTACTTTTTACATAGAATCTATCAATGTCCATTTGTATTATAATGTCCTTGCTGGGCTCAAGAAAGGTTTAAATACTGAATGCACCTTAAAAAATTTTCACTTTTAAATTGCTATGAAATAATATATTAAGCACATACATACACCATCAAAACTTATTTAAGCCTTCTCAAAATTAAAAATGCCTGGCTCTTAATTACCTAAATAACTAACAGTGGCTAAAGGGAAGCTCAGTTGTGTATTTAGGAATATGTACTTCCCCTGCTATGAAATAATGACAAACAAGAGACATCTTCTCAAGGTTTAATAAAGAAAACAAAATGTATTTTATATCTAAAACATCAGCATAGGAGAGGCAGGAAATATGTATTCTGTGCAGGTGTAAATCTGTTCTACCAATTAAATTCCCTTGGTAGTTGCTCAGTACATGGATCATGCAGATTTCCTTTAAGACAAAATTAAAAACACTTCCCCACTCTAAACAATGGCTCATGTGAAAGCATGCCATTTTATGTTTCCTGGACTAACTGAAAAAAATTAAAACTATTTTAAACATTTTAATCTTTGATTGAGTAGTTGACAAAATATGTGATGGAAGGATGTCAGTTTCATTAACCCTGTGTTGCAGGGAAAGAAACTAAGGTCTGAGGGTAGAGTAGATTGGCACTTAAGAGCAACTCCTCCAAGTTATAGTACAGCTTGGTGGCCAATGAAAGATAGGAGAGAGGTGACACTGGAGACTGGAGAGAAAAGAAAAGCATGACATTCTTAAATGGAAATTTTGCCCATTTTGTTAAAAAAATAGTGCAAGTAGGGACTTTCAATGTATTTCAGGTACAGGAATCAGTGACAGGTCATTGCCAATTCATTCATGACCATATAAGTTTTCTTCCAAACTGGGAAAATTTTGAGAATGAAAGGGGCATTATTAATAATTAATTATAATTAACAATTAAAAATAATTAATAGTTATTCAGGATAACAATGGACCATTATTAACTTGTCTGCATGGGACAACCTAGAACATATGGCCACCCCACCCCTAGGTCACTCTGAGGCTCTAAGCTTGCAGCTGGCTGTAAGCCCAAGTGGCCTCAAGGGATGGAGGACCACTGAGCAAGGCTGATTTGGGAACCCTCTATGGTGTTTCAGAACTCCTTGGCAGAGTTTAAACTGGCCTAACATTCAACTGTTCTTCTGGCAGGAAGAACGTCTAGAATTACATAGTGTGACTGAACTGTTCTCTTAGGGTAGAACCATTCAAGTGTATATCTTTAAGCCAGCCTTGGGTACAATAATTTCTAAGCCTGACTTCACAATCTAGGGCGCTTAGAGGCCCTAGATTAGGCCCCATCCCTAGATACTCTAGTTTAGTAACTATGTAGTGGGCCCAGGCATCTGTATTTTTAAAAATTCCTGTGATGATTCTGATGCCCAGGTGAATATGAGACCCCTCTTGGGTTGGTAAAGAGGATATGAGGTTTTAAAAAGGTTGAGAATTTTAAATTTTCAATAGGAAGATTAAAAGTCAAGCACTAATATGGGAAGGGAGAATATTAGAGAAGAACTGAAATATTTTCTATAAGTTAATTATAATTTTTATAGGATCCAAACAGGGGCAAATTGTTTAAAAAATATATGTTCCTTTGGTGTTTTCCTAAATAAAAGTGGTACATTGGACTCTAAAAATATATGTATTACATATTTTATATATATATTATAAATATATGTTCCTTATTTTCCCCTAGCCTTACTTACTGGCTCAGGAACAATTCGAGGCATTATAGATGAGGCATGATTTAAACTATGCCCTAAAGATTTTAAGATTTTACCATACAGTAGAATTTGGTAAAGGAATTTCAGCAAAAGTTTTCAAAGGAAACTGCAATGAAGAGAGACAAGGAAGATAGTCATAAACTCTTTGTGGGCAGTGCTCATATCTATCTTTGTTCCATATTGTAGTGCACGGCACATAATCGATATATAATAATCATTTATTGAAAGGTGAATTGGTTTAGGAGGGGAATGCTATTATATGAGAATGACTCTCATTCTTTTCTTTATAGTTAAAGAAATTGAAGCATAGAAACATAAAATAGCTTGCTCAAAATATTTTTAAGGCTGGTGTTTATTAGCTTTGATTAGTTAAACAAGTTTGCTCTTTGTTTATGAGCTCCACTCTCAGGGACTGCTGAGGAAGAGAAATCTGTTGTCCTGACATCCTTCCCCCTCCTTCCTTGGTGTCCCACACTAATGGGACTAGACACTTTCTAGTTTTGCCCTTAGGTTGAAACCAAAACTGATCTGATTACTATGTGCATGCCTTTTCTTGATTTTTAAAGAAACAGAATTTTGTGTCTGTATATTTAAGAATCGTTAACATTCAAGTTTTAAAAAAGAAAGTTAACAAAAGTCACAAAAATTTCTTTTCTTGGCACAGTACTCTTTCTACTCTGTCCAGGTGCCTCTGAGCACCTGTGGTTAAGCATATTTCTAGGGCATAAGGGCTACATTTTTAGAAAACTTCTTTTAACAGAAGTATAGCATGCAAATCTTTTTATCCAGGGACTTAGTGTACAGTAACTTAGATAATATATATAGGGTCCAGAGAGTGGAAGAAGAGTGTGTGTTTCTTGGCCTAAACCATCTTTGTATGAAAATAGCAGCCCTACCCTTTTCCCGCTGCAAATCTGGCCAGGAGGATCATGAAAGGACCCAGGAGCCCAGTGCACACAGCCCTATTCTTCTAGGGATCAGCTCACTCTGGATATTTCATCATAGAGAACAATAACTCACGGTTAAAAGTAGGGCAAACTAAAAAGCAGTTTAATTTAGAATATGAGAGTGTCTTTTATTTTATGAACTTGAGTGGGCAGGATGCATAAGCAGGTGGTTTTTGAAATTATTGGACTTTCCAGATGCTGCTTACTATTGCAGCTGTTCTTACTTCAAACCCCTTTAAAAGGTAGCCAGCACTGCTGTCGATTGGAAGAATAACCCACATCATGAACTTTTTCATAATTCAAGAATATTTGGTGTATCTTATCTTAAATTTTAATAAATAATATGAAATTTTATTCAGTTAGAACCAAAGTTGAGCTTATTCTTCAATTTTTTTTGACCACAATTTGGAGGTGGAGAAAGAAAAAATACTTTCTTTTAATAAGCATTTAAAATATATGTCACTGTTGACTGAATTTGAGTGTTTCAGATGGTTATGAATGAATAATGTCCCCTATTTTAATATTGTTATTTGCTCAGTGATGTGAGAATAATTTCCCACCACACATGACCATAGTGCTCTTTTACAAGCTGGGGATTCTGAACTCCATGCATAATCTCATGTGTGGCAGAGTATCAGTCACCATCTTGTGAGGCTATCTCCTAAACAAACAAATAAGCAAAACCAATACCAATTCCAACAGAAGAGACTATTAACATGGTGCTGAGTGCTTTGGGCCAGTCTGACCTTTTAAATCTTATGCTTTGATTATATCAAGCAAACATGAAATTTAAAATCTCTGTTATATTGATATTAATTACTAATTGCTCTAGAATGCTTTATAGTTGAAAGGGATCATGGCGGCATTAGGCCATTATTTTGAAACCCAAACTGATTACCATGCGCATCCCTTTTCTTTCTTTTTTTTTTTTTAACATCTTTATTGGAGTATAATTGCTTTACAATGGTGTGTTAGTTTCTGCTTTACAACAAAGTAAGCATCCCTTTTCTTGACTGCTAAAGAAAATTTTGTATCTGTGTATATTTAAGAATCATTACATTCAAATTTTAGAAAAGAAAGTTACAAATGCGTATTTTTATTTTCAACAAAGATCTCCTCTCAGATGTTACTGATTTGTCTCAGAGCTGGGCTCAGAATCATCTCAGGTCATTTCTCCTCTCATGACAATAATCCATGAAAATCACATGATCTTATCTATTCATGCCTTATGATATAGTTCAAAATATCTGTTTTGGACACTAACCATGTGAAAACATGGATAGAAAATTTTAAACTTTTTTAACCCTTAAGTTTCTCTTAATGTTAAAAAAAGGAATTGGTGGTTAGGTAACCACTACATTTTCTTCCAATTCTAAAATTCTGACATTTTGCGCCTATATGGTTTTATCACCAGTGCCACCGCATACTGTTCTTCTCATTTCATGTCCAGACCATGATGCAATTACATCGTAACTGTTTGCTCCTCATCCAGACTGGCTACCTTTTATTACATCCTGTACCTTAACCAGTCATCTTCCAAAGAGCCCACCTTCATCATGTCATTCCAAGCTTGAAGTCTTCTTGGCTTCCCACTGCTGACATGATAAAGTTCAAATTTATCAGGAGTACTGGATTCAGGATTCTATCATCTGGCCATGATCAGTTGTTTCATCTCTATGACCTACCACTATGCCACATGAACTCTAATTTCAATCAAAATGGGCTGCTAAACCTTCCAGACTTATGCCCTGTGTGTGACATTCCCATCTCCATGCCTTGTCATTTAGAATGTCCTCGTGTACTTCTCTCAGCTATTTGCATTCCATCTGTCGATTATGACCCAACTCACATTGCACCTCCTTCATGCCCTTCTCCATTAAACTATCTATAGTGCATCCTTCTCTCACCGTAATGCCCTATCCAAGTAAGGTCTCCCTAACACTTAATATCAGTACCATTCACTTTCAAAAAAACTTTATTGAGGAATAATTGACAAATATAATACTTAAAGTGTACAACATGATGACTTGATATACATCCATATTGTAAATGATTACCAAGATGAAGATAATTAATGATTCACTTTTAAATAAACTTTTTATTATGCAATATTCAATACTACTTTTGATTTATTATAGTATATATTTGGTATATTTCCAAAATGATAATGAGAAACCTTACAATAGAGACTGCATAAAAAAGCATGCCAGTTGAAAAAGAAAGTGAAAATTCAAACCCATATGTGAGAGAGAATAAGTAACATGGATTAATGAAACTTAAAAATCTAGTTATATGTTTCCTGGCAAATAAAAAGAGGACCAATTAGATAGCATTTGGAAGTGACTTACTGTCGTGATATTTTGTGTGTGTGTGTGTGTGTGTGTGTGTGTGTGTGTATGTATGTATGTGTGTGTGTATTTTTAATCTGTATTCATCTTGTCCTCAGTAACTCTAATCTTTGTGATTTCTAGCACTTATTTTAGGAATTACACTTTGTAGTACGTAGCACAGTGTCTAGTCTAGCATATGATGAGTTTAACAAATTGATGGCTAATGTGATATCAGAATCATAAATTTGAAGCCATTTTCTTTATTAGAAAATCAAAATAGTACATAATAAACATATGAATGAAATGTGAGCATAAGAAAACATAGAAATCTCAGAGGGAGAATGGACAGTCTGAAGGTATGATCATTTTAATTAGAAGAAATTTTAAAAAGCGTTCATAACTTACTCTTTTTTTTGATAAATGTCTATACAGACATCTCATAATATGGTGTAGCAAACCTTTAGTGAAATAAGAAACCAACTTTATTGGAACTAAATTGTTCAGTCTAATTTATGTCATTATCACTAGTGGAATAGGTGATAAAACTCTACCTTCTTGAAGTATAAATTCACAGCACATCCATTTTCTGAGTTTTCTTCCCTACCCTAAATAGCTGTTTTATGGGACTAAAAGGATACTGTGCAGATACACTATGCTGCTCCTCACACTGTACATCAGTGTTTCATTTCTTCTCCATCTATAAGATTCTAAACTTGGTATGGGGACATTTTTAATATATAGAGAATGAACACTCTAGTCCAATGCTGTCCAATAGTAATTTCCATGAAGGTGGAAGTGTTCTAAATCTGTGCTGTCCAATACGGTAGCTACTAGCCTTAAGTGTTGAGAACTCAAAATGTAGCTAGTGTGACCAAAGACTGTATTTTAAATTGTATTTAATGTTAATTACTTGGAATTTAAATGGAAATAGCCAAAAGTGGCTAGTGACTGTAGAATCGGACAGAATTGGCAGCTTTTACAGAGCTGCTTGCTTTTAGAACAGACCTTTTCTTACCTGATTTGGTAACTCTAACAGTAGATTCAGTTGGCCACCGTTTCTTTATTATCATGTGAAGTTTTAAGCTACCATGCATTAAGAGTGAAGCTTTGGGTGTCTTTATTATTTTAAGAAGTCTATGTAATCAAAAGTAAAATTTAGAGAAATTTATTATTTACTGTCTCAGTAACACGGAGAGGATCATCACTGTTTCTAACATTACATTTGTGCTTGGATTCAAAGAAAAAAAAAATTATAAAATAGGAGTCTCCATTGGGTGTAGGCCCCCTTTCCTGGCCCTACTGGCAGATGTACTCTTTGCATCTCCCTTTGCAGGGCATTCTCTGAAGGCCTCTTTAAGCAAGACATCTGAGTAAGCGGGCCTACCAAATTCTTCTCGAGGTAGATTTTTCTGTTTGATTGCCTTGTTTTGCTCACAGTTCTATGAGCAAGTGGGTGGGGTTTGCTTTCTCTAGGCCAGCAGAAGCTTGTTCTAACTCTTCCTTTTAATTTCTTTAATATGAGGATCCCCACACTTGCTCTTTGAAATGCTATTTTGTAAACTATTTCCACTTCAAGTATGTTATGCCTTTTTTCCATTTGTGTTGAAGTCTCTTTTCCCAGTGGGGCCTTTCTTTCTCAACTTAGTCATGCTATGTGTGGAGACCCACATCTACACTGCTGGCTTCTCTGACTCATCCTGGGAGGTTCATTTGCTTCAGGAATCCCACTCAACACTGCAGTGGAACAACAGGGAGGCTCTAATGAAGCTAGGCCCTTCTGAAATCTGCATCTTTTCCTGGCACTTTTCCTTCTTGTCCAAAGCTACATGAGAAGGGAAACAAGCAAAAATGCCCTTTCCTCCTTTAAGGCAATGTTTTTAGTAAATAGTTTTTAGCAATTCTAATTTCCAGTTTATAAGCTATTTTTGTTATTGCTGCTGCTTTTAAATATTCCATAATCTGGCTAGTAGAAAAGCCTGCTAAGTCTCCAATTTTCCTTTTTCCTCCACCAGCAAGCCAAGAGAGTCAATCCTGACAGTTACATTTTCCTTCCAGTTGCAGATTAAATTGTTCCCCTTTTTGAAATATATTATTCATAAATGTGAAGTCTCTGAACTATGGCCCCTCCCATCCTGGATAGGAGGCTGGGTGGGTGGAAACTGCTCATCCACCCCATTGGCTGCTCTGGGGGTCTTCACACTTTAATCTTCCAGGCCAGGAATTTCCTAGGTCATCCCCCTTCCTGAAAGAAAACCCTCTGCCAAGGATGGCTCAGGCCTATGATTTCCCAATCAAGATGGGTTTAAGCAACAAATTCCTCTGATGAGATTTGTTCAAAGGGTCAAAGTTGAGTAACAATCATAATCAAAAAGTGACCACCCTGTCAGATCTAAGTTTAGCCAATACCCATTCAGTTAACCTATTTTTAATCTCACCAAGCACATCCTTAAAGTATGAAAAGGAACTCCAACCTGAATGTCCCGTTAGCTCAGGGAAGGCTTACCCAAGCAGTCACTAAAGAAGCAACTTTCCACACCTAACTAGAGGTCTAAAGGAGAAATCAAAAGACACATATTATTTTGGTTGTGTAAATATGCATAGCTGTGTACAACAAGCGCCATGTTTTTCCAGTTAAATACCCTTCATATAAATATTTGATTCTATTCTGTGTATATATGTGTGTGTATATATACATATATATATACACACACATATATATATTTCATCTTTAGTCAGAAGCATTTCTACCTACTTTGTTATTTTTAAGAAAATCACTTCAGGTTATCTTAATTTTAGCTGAGGGAACCTGCTCACTTAGTATTCCGGTTGTCACCTTTGGCACAAGACCTTACCAAATGATCTCACTGCTTAATTCTATATACAGTGGAGCGCCACCCTTCACTTAGACTTTCAACCTGAAAACGGAAAAAGGGTGACCTGCAGCGCAAACATCTCACCCTCTCAAGGAGTGCGGGGCTGTCTCTTGCTGAGATCCAGAGGTTCATTTGCCAGGAGAAGGGTGCAGTTAAATGAACTCCTACAAAACTCAAGTTAGCTAAATTCCAGCTGAACTAACTGGCAGGAGTGAGGAGGGGAGATGTGACATTTCTGACGACCGCGGGAGTTCCCGCACATCAAGCCCAGAAAATGGTGAGTGTGTGGCAAAGACAAGGGAAAGATACACAGGCTGCTGGCCAGACAGAGGAGAGCTGTCCCGGACCTCTCAGTGTCTTCTCTGGGCACATCCCTTCCTTGCTGGCCGCCTCACCTTACCTTGACCACGTCGTCGTTGAGATGCTTGGGGTCGCGGTTGACCAGGTCGATCTCCTTGGTGTGCACGTCGTACACTTGCTTCTCGTTCATCTCTTCTGCCATGGCCTTGTTGTTGGGCTTGTAGATGTTGCCCTGTTCCCGGATGGGAACAGTGTAGAGATGTCCCTGCGGAGGGCGGACGGCCAGGAGGGGGAGGGTGGCACCGGCGGTGGGAAGAAAATTTCAAAAAGAAAAACCGGCGATCAGAAAAGTCAGCCTAGTAGCGCGGCAAACCTCGAGGCTCAAAATCGAACTAACCGCTTCGGAAGCGGTGGCTCCGCGCACAGTAAACTCCTTGGCGCCGCAAGCTTTTTAAGAGGATCGAGGAGAGGACACCACACCCCTCGGTACCAGGCAGGGAGCTCCTGCCTCCCCCTCCCGCCACCGCCAGGGGTCAGGGCAGACCCCGCCGTGCGGTCCGCCCCGGCCTCAGCCCTGCGCACGCCCTGCCCGCGGCACCCCGCGGAGACCCCCGCAGGGGAGAGGACCAGACTTCTGACTTTTCTCCAGCCCCTCTCTCCGCCACGCCACCCTCTACCCGAGCTCTTCACCTGTTCCCGTCCCTGGCCTCCATTTCCCTTCTCTCCATAATCCTTTCTAGCTTCCACCTTAAGACCCAGCGGGAACCGCCCCCCGACCCATGGAGTGTCCCCGTTTTCGTTCTTTCCTAGCCGAGTATCCTTCGCACCTGCCCGCGTCCCCTACCCTCCCTTTGCAGTCCCTGTTCCTGCGCAGCTCCCACCACTCCCCTGGTGCTCACAATCCCGCATCCCCCATCTTTGGGTCGAGCCAAGTGTCAGACCCTCCTAAACTCTCTAGAACGGTATCTAACCTGCACAACCCCCCGACCCACCCTCGGGTCACTCCCAGGCTGCCGGCCGGTCGCTGAACGGCGGCTGAGTTTGGGAAAACGAGGTCTCCACACCCAGACGGAGACTGAGCGCCGGGAGGTGGTTGGAGGGGGTGGGGGGAAGTGGTAGTTAGGGGGAGGGGAGGTCCGCTCCTCTCCAAACACCCCTGCCAGGCGCCGAGATGCAGGAAGAGTTCTTGAGGTGGCCCAAGAGCTTTGGAAAGTGCAAACAAGACGCGCGCTGTCGCCCCGGCCAGCCGGTTCAGGCGCCTGGCGGGGAGTCGGGGGGACTGTCCCCAAGACTGCGAGCGAATGAGCTCCCACCCTCTGCTCTGGCTCTCTGCCTCCCAGCAGACTGGGGCCGGACCGTGGGGGTCCCACAATAAGGCAGTGCCGCTGAGCCATTCAGAAACGCGCCTTCGGTCTGGCAGACACAATCTGAGGACCCCGACGACCCCCTTTTCCGCGATCCTCTAGCTTAGGGGCTCCCTTGGCCCCCTTCCTAACAGGAAAACATAAAACATTCCTGCCTCCTCTTCACCTCCCCGCCCAGGCCCATTCCTCAGCAATGCCAGGGGAGAGGAGTGCTCCGACGTCGAGAGAGGGCCGAGGCAAGCAAAGCAGTCGGAATATTTGGAGTGCGAGATAGCAGAAGCAGCACTTATTGCGCGCCGCGATCCCGGAGCACACCCACGGAGCCTACCTCTGAGTCTACGTATTTGCCCCCCGACATTCTGGCCTGTGGCTGGATGAAGGCTCTGAGGAGATTTCCCTGGGCTGTGATTTAAGGGAACTGAGGAAGGAAGATCTTGTATTGTATGGGGGGTGGGGGGAGGCTCTGGCGGAGGGGGCGGCTGTGGCTGGGAGGGAGCCTCCTGGCTCTCCGCCAAGGGTTTGTTCTGCTCGCGGTTGGCCGGGATGTGCGCTGCGCCGGGTCTAGACACATCCCCAAGGTTTTGGCAGCAGAGGGCGGGGAGCGCTCGCAGGGAATAAAGAGCAATGAGAAAGCGTTTTCACCGGCTGGGCTGCTTGGGCAGATATTTTAAACCTGGGGCAACATTTTTCCAAGTATAAGCCACTGAGAGGCGTCGGGGGTGGGGTGGGGTGGGGGGGGGGCAGGGAGCTAATGTTTTCGCAGTGCATCATCCCAGCAGGGGTGGGGAGTGGAGGAAGTCGACTGCCTGCAGAGATGCCCAGTATGGGCAACCGAGCTTCAGAAAGAATTCTGCCCTGTTCTAAGCCTTTTCTTCTCATCGCCCACGTTCCATCGCTGCTTAAGACACAACTATCTCCCTGTTTCAGAGGAAGGGATGAAAAATGACCCGGAACCTTTAGGTGCATTTCACATCTAAACACAAGGAAGGAATCTGTGTGGGTGCGTGTGTGGTGTGCTTTTGGTGACACTGGTTTACATCTAGTCTATGTGGATGGAAACTTGGAGAGCAGGCATGCAAAATTTAACGTTTACCAACCGCTTCTGAAATGTCTCTCAAAAGCTTTGAAATAAGAAATAAAAATGTTTAACTTTTCTATTAATTTATTACTTTTTTTCCCCTGGAACAAAGGAAACAGGTGATGCCATATTTACAAAATACATAAAATATTTACAATTGTACAAGTATTTAATTGGAGTTTCAAGTTTACCAGAGAAGATTCTTTTTTTTTTTAAGTGCTTGGCTGTGAGATAGAGGAGGCTTAGTTTTTCTAGTAATTGATTCAAATTTTTTTTTTTTTTGCGGTACGCGGGCCTCTCACTGTTGTGGCCTCTCCCGTTGCGGAGCACAGGCTCCGGACGCACATGCTCAGCGGCCATGGCTCACGGGCCCAGCCGCTCGGCGGCATGTGGGATCTTCCCGGACCGGGGCACGAACCCGTGTCCCTTGCATCGGCAGGCGGATTCTCAACCACTGCGCCACCAGGGAAGCCCTGATTCGAATGTTTTAAAAAGTTGTTAGCAATGAAAATATTTTATCTGTTCCTAAATCAGGGTTTTCTTTACCTTATTATAAAGTGGCACAAGATGAATTGAGCAATAATCAGTCATTTTACTTTGGGGCAGTAATAAGGAAATTCACTATCCAAAAATGGAAAGGACATTTTGCATTATGTTCCACATGCGATTGAAAGTCAAATTATGACTTGAAATGAAAAAGCTGGGACTATACCTGAAAGAGCACAGGGTACATTAAAAATACTGGCAGTCTAGAAAAGGGAAAATAGGGATGGACACAAAAGGAGGAGGAGAAAGGGAAATAGAGGATGGAACTCCTAGAGTTGATTATCAAGGTGGAGAGAAGACATAAACATATAAAAGAGAATGACAAAGCACAGGGTTTTGTTATTGTTGATAGCAGAAAGGCAATACAGTTTTTGAAGAAAAGATCAATTTCTACTAGATGGCAGGGAAAATGTCACAAATGTTGGCATGACTTTAATTATGCTGACTAGTCATTGTTAGAATACTAAGATCTTCCCAAAGTTGGGTTTTCTTAATTTTACTTCTGCCAAATTCCATTTCTGAATGCTTTGAGCAGATTACATGTTAACAAACATGATATTCTAGAAGAGAGAGGTGTCAGGGTCAGTGTGTTGTGTAGTGCCTAGTCTACCTCTAATGATTGTGAAGATTGCTATTCCTCTAACTCCTCCTTCATAAAAATGTTGGCTGCAAAGCAGTTGAGTTTTGTTCTATGGAAATATGTGGAAGCTGTTTCCCATCTTTTGTTATTCAGTCTTCAACTGCAATGAGTAATCTTGACTGTGAAAAAAGTCAACAGGAACAGGGAGAGAGCATGTCCTGCATTCCAGCAAGGAATGGACTTTGGGGAGGCCTATGAGTGAATGCTTAATTAGCACTCAAAGGAGGGAAAGCAGCCTCCCTGGGGAAGTCCACCCCAAAGTCAGCACAGCACATGGAATCATAATGATCAGTGAAGCGTTGTCAATGGCAAAATGAATTCCTAATGAGAAGAAAAACCACAAACTCTTCATTAACCTGCCCCAACAAGAAGCTGGCACCAAAGAGAAACAGATCATATTCTGGTTATAATAGCTGATTGGGATAATTGGCTCCATCCAACTTTATGAGATACAAAGAAAAGATGAAGTAGAACACTGTTAGCAGAGATTGGAAATGAATAGATGATGTAAAAAATATATATTTTTTTCTTTGATACCCACAGAGATAACTTTAGGCTTAGAGGCAAGTTAATAACTTCTCCAAATCATTTACTAAAAAAAAAAAAAAAAAAATGGGTAAATGGCAACTCATTTGCCCTCTCCTTTTTTTTTTTTTAGGAAGCAGCCTTAAAGGTCAGCTCATGCATTATATGTTACTATATAGAGAGCTGAAAGGACACAGATCATCAAACCAGCCATCTTCGAAATAAGGAAACTGAAGTTTAAATACATGAAAATGATGTGTTCTTAAGGAGTTTTGTGGGGGAGTTAAACATTTTAAAATTCATAAATAACTATAGCACCTGTTAACAACTTACGGGGTGTGGGATTCTTAAGTAGTGTTATGAGGACGGCTGTGGCAATACTGTGACGTTTGTTGCCTTTTGTGTACTCTCGTCTCTTTCTGTAGGCCCCCTATCCCCTGAGGACAGCTTCCTCTTCCCATCCCTTCCACCCTAGGTCCTCTTCATACTCTCAGCCGGCTTCATCTAATTCCCACTCCAGGATTAGGAGTCTAAGGTTTGACCACTTATAATGATATGAAGGTTTAAAAAAGCAGTCATCTTTCCAAGATTTCTCAACACTCAGAAGCTTGATACTGCCCAAATGTGCCTTTGTTGATGAGTTCAAAAAAGGGAGTATAGCTTGGATTATAATAAGGATTATCACTAGGTGTGATATAAAAACAATTTAATAACTAGTATGGCAGAGCCACCAAGCAGTCATTCTAGGCTTGAGTCACAGCTCTGGAGCTGTGCCTTAGTGTCCTGCCGGCTAGCTGCTGGCTTATTGGGAGTTGGGGGCCCTTGGGAGAAGGACAAGAGGGGAGGGAGTACATTTTAGAGCAGTGACTATTTATACACAAGTACATAAATGGCAATATTTTTACAATCTGTGTTTCAGCTGAGTATTTACCCTGTTTTCACCATCACCACCTCTCATACCTTCCCCTATTCACCCCCATACCCCAGATCCCATTCAGGCCTTCTTCCCATACCTGCCATACCTTCTTCCATACCTTCCATCTTATACATGGAAAGAAATGGCTTTCTAGAAGAAGACTTTGCCTCAGGACCCAGTCCCTTCCTATCCCTGTTCTGGTTTGAAGGCCTCACTGGAATCTTCCTCAGTTTGAAGAATTCATTGGTCTTTCCATTTTGACTCTCTTAAATGATTTTTTTCTATTTATTTTCTTAAAAAAAAAAAAGGACAACTATTTCTACATCTTAAAAATCTGGTCAAGATGGCTGAAAAAGTATTCTTTTTATACTGTTTCTTTAAATTAGCTTTACTTTTTTTATTTGTAAAATGATAAATATAGTTGACGTCTACCCAGGAGGGGTGCTGTGAACATTCAATGAAGTAATGCATTTAAACCACTGAGGATACTGCCTAAATCAAAACAGATGCTAGGGTTAAGGAGACAAATTTCAGTCCACAGATTCAGAATTGGAATAAATGTATTTTCTTTTACAGTATTTTTATTGTAAAATAGTTCAACCATCTAAGATATACCAAATAGTGTAATGAACACTCATCATAAACCTGATCAAATAATTTTGTTTTGCCTGGTTTGCTTCAGATTTTTAAAGTGGAAAACAGATATTATTCAAGTCCCCTGTGAGGTATAACTTTCTCTTTTATTAATAACTGAACTTAATTTCTTTTACAAACCCCATTCCTTCAGGTGGCAGAAACTTCACCTCAATCAAGTCCTAGTTTCTTTCATTTTGTTAAGGTTGTATTGCATCTAAATTCCAGGGGCTTATTGCCAAGGAATCTCAGGGTGGGTCTGTGGAGGAGAGTCTCTTCCTTAGTTGTACGTCTTGGATCTGCTGATAGGTACATATACTGTCTGTCATTGGTCCGTTCAGGATGCTGCTTTAATGTCCTCATGCTGATTCAATATGACTCGTAGGGCTAGAGACACCTTTTGCTACCTCTGTCCTTTTCTTGGGGCTCTGTGCAAGTCTGATGAATCTGGGTGGGCAGGCCTGATGCAGCATCACGGAGCCTCCTATGGTAAATGTGGTGTAGAGAACAGAATAAATGCCCTACCACCGTGCAGAGGAACTCTAGAGGGTTGCTATCTCTACAGGCCCTACTCTGAAGCAGGAGGAACAAGTACCTCTGCTCTTAGATCCTCCTTTATCTGGGTTCATGCTAGGGATGCACATGTGTCAAAAATTACTTTGCTTATTTTCCTAATTTCGTCTCCCTTGAGCAGGAAGCCTTGCTCATATATCACTCAATTTCTTTAATGCCCTGAATTCCCCCAGGACCAAGGCTTTTGGAATCAAGAGAAGCCTTATCTCTGCTTTTTCGTTGTAATAATCCTTCCCTAGGTATGGTGGGAGGTGAGGTAGGGGAAGGCTCCATGGGCATCCAGAAAAGAACATCAGTAAACATTTCAAAAGTGTCATCGTTCACTAGTTCTCCCCTTTCCCTTGGAGGGGGAATTAGATGAAGCTAGTCAAAAGGTACAAACTTCCAGTTATAAGAGTAAGAGAGATGTAATGTGTGAGTGATAAACATAATTAACGCTGCTGTATGTTATATATGAAAATTGTTAAAAGAGTAAATCTTGAGTTCTCATCACAAGGAAAAACCTTTTTTTCCTATTTCTTTAATTTTATATCTATAGTAAATGATGAATGTTCACTGAACTTATTGGGATAATTATTTCATAATGTATGTATCATCATGCTATATACCCTAAACTTATGTAGTGCTGTATATCGATTGTATCTCAAACTGGAAGAAAACATAATCCTGGTAAGATTTTGCTGGTGACATATAAGCTCTATCTGGTCTTTCTGAATTATAACAAACCCTCAAATTCAAATTCCAAATATGTAACTTTAGAACCTCTGCCAACATTTATATTTCATTGATAGCCTTATTTTAAGGCTTCTATCCTTCTAATTAGCTCAAAATATTGATGGTGGAATAATATCTTTAGCCTTTAGCTTTTACTGTATCAGTTTAGTATATAATTTTCCTGTCAAATCTTTGTTATTCAAGACCAAATCAGTGTGACTGGTTATTCAGTATTATTGAAATAAGTTTAATTCTTTTAAAAAAAATTTATTTATTTATTTATTTTTGGCTGTGTTGGGTCCTCGTTTCTGTGCGAGGGCTTTCTCTAGTTGTGGCAAGCGGGGGCCACTCTTCATCGCGGTGCGTGGGCCTCTCACTATTGCGGCCTCTCTTGTTGCGGAGCACAGGCTCCAGACACGCAGGCTCAGTAGTTGTGGCTCACGGGCCCAGTTGCTCCGCGGCATGTGGGATCTTCCCAGACCAGGGCTCGAACCCGTGTCCCCTGCATCGGCAGGCGGACTCTCAACCACTGCGCCACCAGGGAAGCCTTGAAATAAGTTTAATTCTTGGGAAAAGTTTTGAGTAGGAAATCTTGTGTAGAAAAGTACAATTCTTGTCTGTGGCCTAACTAAAATTGGTAAAAATATAGTCGTAAGTACTAAATCAGTACAGATGACTATGTCTGAATTCACAACAGCTAATTAAAAGCAAAAGATGCAGTGAACTGGTTCTTTCTTTGTCGTCATATATCTAACACATATTTTAAAATTGAATTTTAGGGTGTATCAATTATTGCTACAATAATTCAGCGCAAATAAAGTACTACAAAGCTCAGTCGTTCTAAAGAACAACCATTTATTTTCACGGATTCATGGGTTGACTTGGCGGGGGCTCAGCTGGTCTAGGCTGGGGTGTCTGGGGCAGCTCTGCTTCTCACGGCAGGCCTGTGACTGGCTCTGCTCCATATGTCTCTCACCCTCCTTGGATCAGCAAGCTAGTTAGGGCAGGTTCTTCTTATGCTCCAAGGAGTAGCAGAGGCACAAGAGACAAGATAAAATATGCAAGACTTCTAGAAGCCTACACTTGGAAATGACATACTGACACTTCTGTCCTGTTCTGTTGGCCAAGGCAAGTCATATGACTCAGCCCAAAGTCAAGGGACTGACAAGTAAATCCCACCAAGATGAGGCCAAGGTGAGGGTGTGAATGCAGCAAGATGTGAGAAGCCCAAATCTACATCACCTGTGTGTGGTCGTTAGCGACTGGCTTTCCATTTTTCAAGTTTTAATCTAATTTCTGCGATATACCCTTTGCTATCTTTTATTTCATTCTCAGAAAGCTTTACATATGTTTAAAAAATCTTTCTATTAAACAGTTGGTAACAGCAATAACTAAATCTCTTAATCTTACATTAAATGCAAATTTTCTATATGAAGGTTCTCAAATACGATGCTTGACAGAGGGCCTCAGATCAAGGGGCCCAGCAGGTCACAAAATACATTCTCTTGGCTTTAAGCAGAATATGATTTTCAAAGCAGCTGACAATCTACCTTACTTTCAAAAATTAGGCCATCTTATTGTCATCGTCATTATTATTGTTCTGGATTTAGAACTCAATATGATGAAACTTGTGATTTTTCTTTGAAAATGCAGCGAAATTTTGTCTCTAAGAGTAGGTATTCAAAATTTACAGACTTCCTTTTTCTTTTATATGTAAATTTTTCCTTGAGTTTTCCCCCATAAATTACATTAAAAACAAAATCATAATACAATCTGATTTGTCAGCATACAAGTAAATCTAAATATTGAAAAAATGCTAAATGTAAGCAAACACAAATCACATTGAGTTCTTTCTTATTTGTGCTAAAATTCCAGGTTCAATTCATCATTTCATCATGATACCATATAAGAAATCAAACTAACTGCTGTGAAATTGGGGGATCTGCCTACCTTGACTATTTTAATAACTGGATAATAGCCCTACCAAAATAATTGTTCCAGCATTTATTAAAGAGAGGAAGTCTTAGTCCAAACACTGATATAATCAAGGAATAATATGTTCAGCAAGTGTGAAAAGAGAGGTAAAAATATCAATATTTGGCTCATTTTTTTTTTTACTTAGGTAGATTTATATCAATAATAAAAGTAATGCTAAGTACAGTCCTAGCTAATCCAAGATTGAAAATGTTTAATATGAGTCTCGGGCATAGCAATTTTTCAGAAAAATTGGTGTCAAGTGGTGAGCCAGATTGCTATATTGCATCTAGTTGAGAGAAGCAGAATTTTAGATATGTGGACAATGACTACATTTCCTCCTATTCAAGTGAAACAAAATTCTAATCACCCTTTATAAATATGGAAACTCCATAAATCTTACTCAAAGTGTGACTAACTCTCAGAAAACCTAATAGGACAACAAAATGTAATATAATATATATCTGAGATAAATGGCATTTTATAGTATACTAGTAGAGTGTTTAAACAGCCTACAAGTAAATCTAAATTTAGAACGTCACATATTTTATTTTAACAAATAATTAATTTAAAAATTCTATTTTTATGAAATGATAAAGAATAAAAATGGTAGTAGTCCCTGAATACTACCATGAATTTATAAGGAGATATGCACTGTAAAACTTTCATATTTTTCTAAAGTTAATGTAAATATTTGGGAGGAGTCCTTTACAAAAGCCCTTTGTTTTGTAACCAACCCATCTGGCTTTGTCAGAGCTCCATTATTTAACAAAGGAAACTCTCTTTCCTTTTGGCCCTTTCCCCAGTAAATAAAGTATTTACCAGGAGTTGCTTTTACCTGGGGGAAATTTATGTGTACAACCACTCCCTTTGAGGCAACAATGCTTAATCATAAAATATTTCACTCTTCAAAAGTATATATCAGTTCATATTGACCATTTATTAAGTGGTCTGGTGTTTATAGAGAACTTTACTTTCTTATAATTATATATTGAGTATATTGAAGGTTTTTTTTTTTTTTTAACCAATTCCAGGGAAAATTTTGGTCTGTAACATCAGCTTTTGTACATACTGGAGGATGGGTTTAATTAGGCACTGCTGGCTTTGCTGTCAATCAGTTCAGCTTACTTCAGAGGGAATGTGAATGTGTTTTAAAGCTAGCATGGGGGATTATAGTTATGGGACAGACTGTAGAATCTTTTTTTTTTCTTTTTTCTTTTTTGATTGTGTTGGGTCTTCATTACCGTGCACGGGCTTCTCATTGTGGTGGCTTCTCTTGCTGAGGAGCACAGGCTCTAGGCCCGGGGGCTTCAGTAGTTGTGGCTCTGGGGCATGTGGGATCTTCCTGGATGAGGGCTCGAATCAGCGTTCCCTGAATTGGCAGGCAGATTCTTAACCACTGCGCCACCAAGTAAGCCCTGGAATCTTTTCAGAGGGTCAAATAATCTCTCTTTCAGTTTCTTCTTTTCTCTGTCTTTAGCTACTTCATCTTCACTTCTCTCCATGTCTTACTCAAGCTAATTACTAGGGCCTTGCTACCCAAAGGAACCTGCAGTATCACCAGCAGCATCAGCTGGGAGCCTGTTATGAACCAGAATCTCAGGTCCAATCCCAGATTTATTGAATCAGAATCTGCATTTTAACAAGATCGCCAGGTTATTCGTATGCACATTAAACTTTGAAAAGCAGCGTTCTAGGGGAAACTTGAAAATGCTTATTCTCTGAAGGTGTTAAGGAGGTGTTAGGCAGAAGCTGGGCAGGGAGGTTCTCGAGGGTGAGTGTGCACGCACGAGGGCAGGCCAATGAAGCCCGTGGCCCTGGCACATGATCCCAGACTGGCTCCGTTGCTTGGTGGCTCAGTCTGTATGTCCCTCAGTGGGTGCCATCATGGCGGACACGGCCAGTCAGGTGCTCCTGGGCTCTCGTCTCACCATCCTGTCCCAGACGCTCTTGTATGTGAAGGTGCTCATCCAGGTGGGATATGAACCTCTTCCTCCAACAGTTGGACGAAATATTTTGGGGCAGCAAGTATGTCAGCTTCCTGGTCTTTTTTTGTTAGGCTCAGCACATTGCAAGCATCCATGGGAAGCGTGGGTTGTTCACAGGCTTAACTCCAAGACTGTGTTCAGGGGTCCTTGGAACTGTGGTCCATGGTAAAGTTTTACAGCATTACCAGTAGTGTGACAAGGTTGAGGAGTCATTATCTGGAAATGTACAGAAAGAAGTTTCATCTCTGACCAAGTTATCAAGGAGACAACTGGAGAGATGATGGCTTCTTCTGCTGCTACTCTCATCACTCATCCCTTTCAGGTGAGCACCCTGAGATCTATGGTACAATTCATTGGAAGAGAATCCAAGTACCATGGACTTCGTGACTCCATAGTAACTATCTATCAGGAAGAGGGCATACTAGGATTTTTTGTGGGTGTTATTCCTCGCCTCCTAGGTGATATCATTTCTTTGGGGCTCTGTAACTCAGTGGCCTACCTCATCAATGTCCTTGCACCAAACGGTGGGGTTTCCCCCATGAATGAAATGAGTTATTCCCTAGCTGTCACAGGATTTTTTGCCAGTATGTTGACCTATCCCTTTGTGCTTGTCTCTAATCTTATGGCTGTCAGCAGCTGTGGGCTTGCTGATGGATGCCCTCCTTACTCCCCAATATATACTTCTGGGATAGATGGCTGGTGCCTGCTACAAAAAGAGGGAAATATGAGCCGAGGAAATAGCTTGTTTTTCCAGAAGGTCCCCTTTAGGAAGACTTATTGTTGTGACCTGAGAATGTCAATTTGAAGATGTGGGACAGGGACAGTGACATTTCTGTAGTCCCATATACACAGAATTATGGGAGAGAGTGTTGGTTTCTATACAGTGTGGCATGCTTTTTATTAAATAATCATTCAGTCTTGGGAAAATGAAAAAAAAGGCAGAAGTTATATCATCAAATAAACTAAAAAACAAAACAAAACAAAAAATCCTCATATATAAGAACCACGAATGAAGAAAAACCTCCACAAATACATGCATAACAGAGCTTGTACATCATCCTAGGAAGAGCAGTAGTCAGGCAGCCTGGATGACTTACAGGGAATCCCAACTCCGAAAAGGAAGTAACATACTATTGCAGAAATATTTGAAGGAAATTGAAGGAAGCATCATTTAAGGGGAAACCCTACAGGCTAAGTTGGCCAAGTTGCTTGCAGGGAACTGTCAGTTCTTTCCATTTCTATAAACTGAAGTCTTCGTGGAATGTGAAATCAAGAATTACAAACTGGACAGCAGCCAGGATGGGTTTTTGTTGTTGCTGGTGTTGGGGTTTTTTTTTTTTTTGCTTTGTTTGTTTGTTTGTTTGCTACGAAAGGAGTTGAGCTGTATTAAATTTTCCCATTAGCCACACACAAAACGTGTTGGCTGTGGCAAGAGCTGAGGCAGCGCTGGCCTTAGGGAGGGCTTCAAAGTAGCCCAAACGCACCCTGCACTAGAAGCGTATCATGCTGGGCCAACTTCATTGAAGATTTTAAGACTAGGAGGATTTTCCTTTCCAATTCTGAATATTTCTTCAACTCTAAGAATCATGAAATCATGGAAATCTTTACATGAATCCCTAGTTCATCATGCAGCATAGAGACTGCCTGCGTCTGATCTGTCTCATCATTCCAAAAGTTCTAACATGAAAAATAGTTTATGATCTTTTTTGCCATTTCCTCTTGTTCAATATATTTAGGATCACAATTCTTTTTGCGTGTGCCTACTCTAATAAAATTATCACTTAAGATGACCCCACTTAGTCTTTCTCTCTCTCAGAAAAAAAATAGTTTTAATAAATTCGTTCTTTGTACAATATTTTTCATCTTTTATGTGGCCCTTTACTCACCTTTAGAATAAATAATATCAACAACTCTGGCTCTTTTTCAGGGGTCTATTTTCAAATTTATAATCATCATAAGATCTTCCTCTTGTCTAAATAAAATGTACATAAATAATTCAGTTGATTGCTCACTTGTTTTTTCTACATGATAAAAAAGTTTTTTTGATGTTTTATTTCCAATGCTTTGATCATGGCCCTCCCCCACCCCTTCCGCCCTCTTCATGGCCCCTGAACACGGAGGCTACCATGAAATTGATCGAATATGCTAGATACTCTGTGGAGATTTCATTTAGTTTATATTACCTAACCCTAAATAATGTGTGCTATTTCTGTGACTGCCTCAACACAGTCATATCTAAACTGGGGAGGAAGGCTTGCTTGTATCTTATGCTTCTTTTTATATATTCCAGTGTCATGACTTCTCATTTTCCATATGGCTCCCTATTTTGATATTGACTAGTTTACCACAACTGCTTTGTGAGAAAATATGTATGTAAAAAATGTTTGTTTTTGCAGACATGTTCATTTGGTGATTTCTTTATTTTGGTGCACTATTTGCAAAGTTTCAATCAGAAAGAATATTAAACTTTGTTAGATCATTTAAGACAGAGTTCTAAAGAAATCAAGATCATGTTGTGTGATCCATTGAGTTTTTCTTTGTCTCATAGCAAAACATTGTAAGCCTTCACCCTTCAAAGCTATCTAAAATATTCAGTTCACTGGACTGGATGAGAGCAGAGAGGAGGAGAAAGAGGGAAGGAAGAGCAGAAGAGTGGGTGGATCTCTGCTAGCCATTGCCAACAGTGGGAAATATAAACACCATGCCCTATGATAGGTGTTCAGAATAACCGTTATTGCAAAGCACAGACAACATTACTATATTAAAGGTGAATGAAAAATTAGGGGAAAATGAGTGTGGGGATCACAATACTAGTTATCACTGTAGAAAAATGTTTGTTAAATTTTTATGTGTGCAAAATGGAATACTATAATGTTGTTCTATAATACCACCTAATATCTTAGTAAAAATTACATATATATGTAACTTTTACTGATACACACATATACACATGAATGCTGATAATGTGTGGAGACACATACACTGCTATTGCAATTGTAAATTGTACAAGCCTATTGAAAAGCGGTATGACAATATACAACCAAGCCGTTAATATGATTGTATACGCCAATCTGGTTTTTCTGTTTTTAAAATTTCTCATGAGCAAATTATCCTATTGGAGGAAAATAAAATTATATATGGTTTTTCCTAGAAGTTTCAAGGTAAAATAACTGACAGTAGGATTGGATAACATACTAAAAGCTGTACAAACTGATAAGAAATTTCCAACCAAATGAAGATACGAAACATGGCCCCTATCTCGAAAGGTATATGCTTAGCCTAACTAGAAATTATTACTGTAATTATTAAGATTTTACATGCCTAGGTGTCTAGTATTGAGGAGAAAGATCATCATTGTGTTTTTGATACATAATAAGAAAGTCTTTGTTAAAGGTAGTACAATTTTATGAAATTTACAAAACATGGGAATAATAGCATGTGAAAGATAGTTTTCTTTTAAAAAAAATTTTTTTAAAGATTTTTTTAGATGTGGACCATTTTTAAAGTCTTTATTTGAATTTGTTACAATATTGCTTCGTTTTATGTCTTGTTTTCTTGGCCCTGGGGCATGTGAGATCTTAGCTCCCTGACCAGGGATAGAACCTGCACATCCTGCATTGGAAGGTGAAGTCTTAACCACTGGACTGCCAGGGATGTCCCTGAAAGATATTTTTCTGACATTAGCTGGAGTGTTAGGGCCTAGGGCACAGATCATACAGGGAAGGAAATGGTGTGCTCAGGAAAGTAGAGAATAGGACTAGGGGAGGGCTCAAGGATTAGAAGGCGGCAGAGTGAGGAAGTTACAGGGAGCCCAGATACCAGGTTGTAGGGAGCTCCCACCATTGAGGACTTTGTACTGACTCCATTTATGGGAGAAAGGAAAGAAAAAAGGTGCTTCTCATAGCAGGAAAGGTGACATGACTGAACAATGAATGAAAAAGAAGATTTTGGTCAGAAGGCAGAATTAGTCATTAGAACAGCTATACGCACATCCTAGAAATAGCCAATAATCTCTGTAGTGATTAAGGGCCTGAACTCTGGTGTCAGACTCTCTTGGCTCAGATCTTGACTCCCATGTGATCTTGGGAAAATTCTTCAACTAAGGACATCAGTTTTCTCATCTGAAAAACAATAATAGAACCCACATCATAGAGTTATTGTGCAGATTAAATAAATGCCCAGCAAGTAATAAATGCTTAACAAATGGAAATGTTATTATTTGTACCAGAGATCAGGATTCTCCCACTGTTGTAATGCAAAAAAGATTCCAACCGGTGTCCTCCTCAGTAAAAGAAACATGTTATCTTTGCCACCTGCCTCCCTGGGAAATGCTGTGTTTATCCCTGCAACTTTCCAAATGACTCCGTGTTTCACTGTCCCAGGTAGCTGAGCCAGCACTTGGCTGGAACTGGTGTGCCATTCAGTTAGAGAGGCAGGTCCTGCCTCCTGCCCTTCTCTCCCCTTTTGTTACTGGCAGGTGCTCGATGACAAGCTACTCAGAGGCAGGGAGAGCAAAGAATGCTCCAAAGATGACCTGTAGCTCCTATCTCTTCCTGATCCATTTATGTCTGGGAGAAATATTTGCCCTTGGTTACGTGCTCTTTCCCACTCTGAGTCATGTCTCTTCCTTTCCTTCTTCATTCTCCACCCCTACCTTTTCCTATAATGGCAAAACAACTTCTCCAGCTGTGCAGCCAAGCTGAATGACCTGACACGTCCAAGTGCAGGCAGATAGGTGTCTGTCCTATTTTTGGATAATTGCTGAAGTGGTGTCCTCTGATTTCTCTGACTGCTGCATGGTCTTCTTTCTTTGCCACAGATACACGGCAACAGTCAACAGCACAGAGAGGTGAGGTGGAAGAGAGACAGATGGTCACAAGTTGTAGTACAGTTTTCATTTTAACTTTTGCTCTTCTGCCATTGTCTTTAGGGCACAGGGTTCTAGGAGAGCCCTCATGCCCCCCTCCCAGGGCCCTTTTCATTTAACAAGACATAAGGAACTTTCCTCTATGGTCTTAGCTGACTTCAACTCCTTCCACCCTGTTCAGTTTCTATTGACCCCTTCACCAGGGGTTTGAACAGAGGTGTCCAAAAGCAAAACTGTGAAGGGTAAAGATTGTGTCATTGGAGCCTCCTGTTCTCCCTTTTCTGTCTTGACTTTCACTTTGGTGGCGTGTCTTTTAATCAGTGTAAGATGCTCTCAGGTGGTGCTCCACTCAAGACCCTCATGCTAGGGCCCCTTACATAGTTTTCAGCATCCCCTTCTCAGATCATCCATTCACACTGAAGTAATGGATGTCTACTAATAGACTGAAATGTTATCTCACCCAAAGGTCTCATTCATTTAAACAAGCATCAAGGTGTAAGGCTCCAGTGGTGGCAGTTCAGATATAGTCCGAAGAAAGAAGCTGAAGAGTGGGTGCAAAAATGGTTTTAAAATACAACAGGGTGCCTTCTTTTGCTCATTTGGCTATTTGTGGGTAAACAGGGAGAAGAAATTGGGAAGATTAGGTATGGAAGCCAAAATTATTTTTATTCCTAAAAAATATAACCTAGATATCTAGTATATCCTTATCTTCTGCTCCCTCCTCCTTCAACTCCTTCTCTTGTCCTCCCTACATACACATATACCATGAAGGAAGGAAATATACCAAATCCTGATTTATGATAAGTTGCATTAGTGGTGGTAATTTTTCATTGCAACACTACCTACTTTTTTTTTATCTGAAAGTAATATGTAATCTTGTAAAAATTCTTTAAGCTCTTGTTATCTTAAGTAAACATTCAAAAATGATGAAATTGCAAGCTAAAGAAACTGAGCCATTATTTATGTGATTTCTCCACTATGCTATTTAATTTGTCCTGGATTCAAATGAGACAGTGTATGGGACTGTGTTTTCTAAAATGTAAAACTCGATAAAAACAATGTTTTAGTATAAATTTCAAAATGGGAAATAGGATAGTAAAAGAAATAGCAACATTCTAAAATGCCAGAGAGAATGTTTCCAAACCAGTTTTAAGTACTAGCATTTCCTACCTCTGAAGCCGTGAAAATAAATTTCAGGCAAGAAAATTGACAGTAAAGATAGGCATTACCCCAAAAGATGAAATATACTTGATATGCTTTACATACATTTTCATTTTCCCAACTTAATGATTCATGAGTGAGAAAATGGTGAGAAGGAAAATCTTATTAGGATCAGTACTTTTCAAACCCCTCATGCAAATGAAGAGAATTATGATGTCAAAATGTGATTCCCACTCCAGCTCTGCAATCATCCCAAATTTTCTTCAATTATTTATTCATGTAGTTGTTCATTCAGAAAATATTGATTGACCTCACTAAGTGCTTGGCACCATTTTAGAACCCCAGGAAACAAAGATGAAGTCATATTTTTGGTTCTCAAAGACCTAACCAGCAGTCTAGTGGGGTTATTTAACAGGGTTAGTTTTACCATGTGGTAAGTGATAATAGGGGTTTGTACAAGATTTTATATGAAGACATAGAAGAGGCACTTAATGTGGAGGAGTTCTGGAAACAGGAAGGGTTAGACAGGCCATGAGGGGAAGAGTGATGCTGCCATGGACAGGAGAGGGCTGGGCACTTCAGTGAGGGATGCAGAAGAGAGTTGCTGAAGACAACAGTGAGTTGATAGTGAAGGCCTTGTGAATACTGCTCAAGAGTTTGGATTTTATTCTAAGGGCAATGGCGTATAATTGATAGTTTAAGCAGGGGAATGACATGGAGTCTTCATGAGATCACTTCTTTTTTGAAGGGGAAGATGGATTGGAAAAAGATCATATTGAAGCTGCGAGTGAGACCAGTTAAGAGGCTGTGGCAACTAGGCAGGCAAAAGATGAAGATGGCTGTGATTATGGTGGTTTAGCAGTGATTTGGGTAGAAAAATCTATAAATAAAATAAATTGTAATTAATTTAAAATACAGAGTAACATATTATTGGAGGGAAACTGTCACAATAATAAAGACTTAGAATTGTTCTAAATCTAGGAATCCCTGTCATGAAGAATCAAAGCCACATACACAGTCTCATAATCAACAGAACTGTGAAAAGTGAATGCATTAATTCCTGTGTTTATAGCATGCCAGTCCTTTAATTGATAGAAAATTCATGATTTTAAAAAATGCCTTTAAAAAATTCCTGGACTGAACAGCAAGATTGCATATACATGCATATACATAGCCAAGTCTTCATTCTACAGAAGTCACAGGAAACAATGAGATGGGTTGGCTCCTAAGAGATCCTTGAGTCTAATCCTCTCATTAAAGATAAGAAAACTGAGACCTTGAGATTAAACCATTTGCAGGAGGTGACACACCTCAGTAATGGCAGTGCTGAGACAGGAATCCAGATGCCTGACCTGGAGGGCAGGGCTCTTTTCACTAAACTCCAACAGCTTCCCAAGAAAGGCATTTAAATAAATTCATGGGATGTAGACAACTATTGAAAAGAGGGACTTTTAAGTTCTTCACAACTTTAAAGAGCACTTTAAAAAGCTAAACGCATGTTTTATTATTGGAGATTCGTCATTTTTCCAGATTAACTCACAACAAGAAAATCTATGCCAATATCAGCAACTACCCTTCACATATTGACTTTCCAAAAATAATTTTGGACTCTGGTCTGGCTTCATGGTACTGGTATCCAAGAACATGTGATTTATATTGTTTTATTTTCTTATTTAAAATATTGAAAACAGAAATATGAGTTTATTTAGCATTAGCAAGATACTTTATTTAATGAAGAATGTGAAGTATGGTTGGTTTAAGAACATGCTATTCTATCATATTCATCAAGTGATAGAAATGTTTATAGGGAACCTCTTAAATGCTGCGAAAACAAAAAAGTTAAATTACCAATCTTGTAATTTTTCACAAATACATTCCTGAATAAGCAATAACTCATGTATTTTTATATATTATGAGTTTTTTAATAAGGAAAAATTAGTTTTAAAATGTTCTTTATTGATGAGTTTGACATGTAGTAAAAGCAATAAACACATTTTATGAGTTTTTAAAAAGTTTATTATGGATACTGGGAAAGTCCCATCATCACCCACCTCTTCCCCACCCCCAAATAAAAGAACCAACATATTTGCACATGAAACCTGGATTCACTTGGTACAAAATTTCAATCTTTGAAATAAAATAGTTAATGGCAAATCTCAATAAAAAGTTATTTTGAAAATGATCAATGTTATTCAGAAATAAGGAAATCATATATTCTACTTTTTGCAAGTTAATAGGTTTTGTTATATGACTGTGTATATATTTTGGCTTCAAAACTTGCCAATAACTAGAAGAAGCTCATGATTTATTTAAATAGATTTTTTTTTTTTTTTTTTTTTTTTTTTTTTTTGCGGTACGCGGGCCTCTCACTGCTGTGGCCTCTCCCGTTGCGGAGCACAGGCTCCGGACGCGCAGGCCCAGCGGCCATGGCTCACGGGCCCAGCCGCTCCGTGGCATGTGGGATCCT